>NW_010427344.1:32667-41307 GCF_000710305.1 Buceros rhinoceros silvestris | reverse complement strand
CAAGGAAGTCTAGCCCAAACCGGGACAGACACGCACAGCTGAATCACTGGAGGTGCAAGGATTGAAAGCATGCTGGAAAGGGAGAGGAAGGAACCATTAGCTGTACAGCCCAGGAAGTGGCTTAAAATCCAAAGGGAATAGGCCACTGGGAGTGAAAGCAGAAGGTGCTTTGTTTGCTTTTGCCTGAGAGATGCTAAGGAGGAGGTGAGCTGAGAAGAGAGGTCTCTTGGGAGGAGGTGGACAGTGATGGGTGAGTCAGACCCTTCCATGGGAGTAGGACTGGGCGCAGGGGTGTTTTTTGTGGATCTCCCCATCCACATCCAGCTGTGGGGCAAACAGGATCATCAGAGGGATGGTGGGTGGTGAGTGGTGGCCAGGCAGCAGCTGGCTGCTGCAGGATGCTTGCTTTAGCAAACCACAACGTGTTCAGGACCACACAAGCAGGTGGTATCTCGCTCTTTCACCAATTTGACCTGTTTTGTTCAGATAATTTACTACTTCACCCCTCGGTCCAAGTACAGACCAGTGAATAAGTCCTTCCTCTTCAGGTTTTTGTTGAGAGAGTCTCTATTTTCTCATTTCTTTTATACTGACTATTTTCTAGTTTTGGGAATATCTCTATTCTCAGAGACCATCTAGAAATTCTCTAAAGAAAATCCTCTTTCTTGAATGCTTTCCCTTCAACCGATCTTGCTGTTCTTCAGTTTACCACTTTTGCCATCTTTCTCTTTAGTTACTCTGCATACCATGCCAATATTTCAGCACATTTTCTTGTATTTTGATCTTTTGTGCTCATTTCCACAACAAATGTGGTTTCCAAGAACCATGAGTTTGGGGTGCCAACTCTTCTATAATTTTCTTCAATGTCCAGAGTTGCAATACTTTCTCTTTCTCTCTTCAACTCTCTTTGCTTTTTACTTCATTTGACTGCTCTTTTTCTCTTATGCTTTCCTCGCCCTAACACTGCCTGATCGTGTCTTTCCTCTGGTCCACATGTTACTTTTTTTTTTTTAATTTGTGCTGAACTAAAACAGGAGATGAAGTCAAAGTTGCCCTCCACTTCACCTTCAAATCCTTCTTGACATGCTTTATTTTTGACCCCTTTCATCCAACTATGCAATCCTACCCTGTGTCTGTTACTGAATCTAGTAATTCTTTTCACAAACTTTGCTTTGCCCTCTTTCAGCTTCATTCCCTGTCATTTTTTCAGAAGATTTTACCTTCATGCCCAAGTTACCAAAGCCATGAGTTCTAACACCAGCTTTTAGCATCTTTATTCTTTTATCACCTCTTAAAATATTTTAACCTAGTAGCTGTTATGTTAAAAATCTTTTTTGTTGTTATTTAAGTATAAATATAATTCAAATGAAAGCATCTTGTGAATTAAGTTCTAACAGGTGCATTAAGTATATGGAGTTCAATATAAAAAGAAATTACATTTTGATATAGCATTTCATTTTATTATGAAAAACATTGCTTCAGCCATTCAGGTTCCCAGGATTATGAACTAGCAATTGACACTGAGGAAAAGAAGAGGGTTTTTTCTGCTTTGGTTTTTTTTTTTTTTTTTTTTGAAGCAAAGCTCTAAATGTTCCCAGAGGATTGTCAGACTTGAGACTGGATGAAAAGGTAACATTTATTTTACTTATCCCTAAGCCGAAGTGGAAGGGTTGTCTGGAAGTCACTGACTCTTCACATCTGTCCCCATTTCGCTTGATTTAATACATATTCTCAGAGGCACTTGCTGTCTCGAGCCTGGCAGAAAAGGTGATTGTTCCCCAGGCCCAGCTATCAGTACTGTGACCTGGCGCTGGGAGCCCACATCTGGTGGCGACTCCTCCTAAAACACAGGCTCTTCTCACTCCAGACAAAGAATAAGTTAAGCGTTTTAATCACAGCAAACTACTTTAAAGGGCAACCCCAGCTTCAAGTATCCTGCAGCCTAGTTTTTTGGAAAACCCAGGCAAATACATTGTTCCAGATACCTGTAATAAATCAGACAGGGATCTTGTGAAAATCAGTCTAGCCTGCCACTCCCTACGTTTTCTGCTAAGGCAGAAATGCCTGGACTTCACCCAGCCCTGTCCATCCTATCCTGTTCATCCTCCCTCACGCTGGATTAAATCCCATGGGCAAATCAGGAGCAGAGTAGTACAGCAGAGCCCTGGGCAGTGATGGTTTGGGAACCACAGTCTGGACGGCTCCGCCCGCCAAATCTCAGGCCCAGGGCCTCCAGGTGTCGATAGGGTTGCACAAGGGATGAAAAGGAGTCTTAGGGTGCTTTGGGCTTGTCCTTAGGAACCTGAGTTGGCTTGGAGGTACAGGCATGCTGAATGTGGAATATTTCACAAAAACAGCCTGTTTTCCAGGATACTTAACAAAGCAGGACTTAAGTAATTTCAACTATGGGATGATATCCACAGAGAGACTCTCAAAGTAAAGCATTTCTGGCACAATGATTAACGTTTTTAAATAGCCTTTTGAACAATTAAAATTTTTCAGTGTTCCCTTAAGACACACCGTTTGCTTTCCATTTAATGAGCGCCCATTCTCATTCGCTAATGCTGCTGACTGTTTTTTTCCAAGCAGTTGTGAACACCCACCTAAAATCTGAGGATATTGCTGGCTTCAGAAAGCAATGTTTCTACGAGAAATTAGGTTTAATTTTTTTCCTCTGATCTACCTTGCTCAAAAGAAAATAAATGCTGAAAGTCTTTTAGTGCTGTAAGTTAAGATCTGGAAAATTAATCTTGATGTTGAATTTTTCCATTCGATGAAAGTCTAGATTTTCAACCATGAGGGATAAAATTTATTTTCAAGATAATGATGCAGGCTGAGAATTTTTGTTCCTGCAGATTCTCTGAGGTAACTCTCCCAGAAAATAATGCAGACACTGGAAAAGAGGACAGAGAGATTATTTTTTCTGTATTAAACCGAGTAATCAAGTGTTTTCTCAGAATTTTGAAAAGTCAAGCACTTATACTGTTGGATTTTGCTATTCATTGACTTTGGGATTAAGTGTTTTCTTATATGCAGTATTTCTCAGGTTCTTATGGCTTTTGTATACTCTGCACTGATTTACTGCATATTTAACTAAAATTTCTCATGCCACATGTTTTTGTTGCCTGATAGTTTCAGCAAGGAGTAGACTCGTTGCAAACCTACATCTCCTTAGGATGCAGCCCTCCCTTCCACTAGCAATAGTAATGTTATAAAATAACAGTGATTAGTGTCCATCACTGTAAAGCACTTCACCCATTTTTGCCAATCCAGCCTCGGTTTCCATGGAAATGAAAGACAGTAACACGGGAGACAGAAACATACATATATTTTCTTTTTTCTCTCTTGTTGGGTTTCAGCTGCTTTCTAACTCCATTCACAAAGACCACCTTCCTCCACATTTTTTTTACCTTAAACTTCCAGACTTCAGGATTCAGGAAGATTCAGACATCTGGGGGGTTAATTTTGCTGTGACTGGGTTTAAAGAAAATTTGTGGCCAGCAAAATTTGACGAGATGAGAGACTTGGGTACTGGAGCCCTGGGTTAATTCACAAAGTGGTCTGAAGTCAGTTTCTCAGAGATAAAGCGAAGCCTTAGCAGAGGCAGTAGGTGCTGTGATTTAGGAGTAGGGCAGATACAAGCTATTACCTAGATTATCACTTTTATAGTATTAAGATACAAGTGCAGAGATGACTAGAATCGTATACAAATTAGATTAAGGTTACTATGTCCTTAGAAGGAGGTTTTTACCTTTTCTGAGAAAATTGAGATACTTCTTTAAAGCCATGTGGAATATGCGAATTTCTCACCCTCCTGCATTGAGGACTGTTGAAAGTCTAGCTTATCAATTAGATTGCTTTGACTTTAGGTGAGGTCCAGAAAGCATGTGTTAAAGCTTTAGAAATCTAATACATCCAATTATCAAATTAGCTGTCTCTCTGCATAGAGAAGAGTTTTTATAGCTCACAAAGTCAAAACAGACACAAAACATTGATTAGATCACAGTAATGCTAAAGAAAAGTACTATACTCCAAGAATGAAAAAGTTGAACTTCTTCTCCATGCAAAACTTGTCAGCTAATAAAAATAAGATTTTTTTTCATCTTTTTTCTTAGCAGTAGTTTTGTGACAAAAGCTGTTGGGGATAAATTAGACACCCAAAGTAACTAGTTCAACAACATTTTCTGTTTAAAGGCTGACTGATCAAATAAATCACTACCGGATTAGGCTGACACGTAACCCAGATAATGAGACAGGTCTCTCTAAAACAGAGGAGAATGATTACTTCATGGAGTTTTGATTCTTTTCTAATTTGGAAATACGTAAGAGAAATAACAGAATATCAATGGAGCTAGATAGGGAAGTTCAGAAAATCCAGCTGAAAATGTTATTCTTCCTTCTCCGTATGTTTAAAAAGCATTGTGGCCTCCTGAAATGAAGATGATTTGTAACTTTTATCGTTATATCTTTTATTATCTCCATTATGTACAGTATGGGAATGCTCACTGTGGACAAGGGTCTCTCTATGACAGGTATAGCACAAAAACAGCTGTTCCTGCTTTGAAAAGATGATGACTTTGATTTCAGTGAACACCACCTCGGTGCTCAGGGACTGTGTTTCATCTGTTATTGTTGTAGAGTTGCCTGTTTTCATCCTTGACAGGGGAGAATAAGGCAACATAGTCAATACACATATGCTTTTTTTTTTTTTTTTTACATCCCCTGTCCTGGTTTGAGTCGGAACAGAACTAATTCTGTTCAGTGATTTGTGTCTGCTTCCAGCAGGGATAACGCTCGATGTTTACAGTCACTGCCAGGGACTGGTGTGCAGAAGCTTGCTCCTGGGGAGACCAAGGTCACTGCTAAATCCTGTGTGTCACGGTGGGGGTGCAGTAAGTTAGAGGCTGCACCTGCGGGGAGGAGCAGACAGGACAGGACAGGTGACCCTGCACTGACCAACAAGGTGTTCCATCCCATAGACGTCACATCGGGTATAAAGCTGAGGGATCACAGGGGTCTTGCTTTCACTCTTGCCTCTTCTTCAATGGCCAGTGTCTGAGGAGGACTCAGTCAGTTCTGCCTTCAATCCCAATCCGTGCATTCCTGAATCCAGTTCCAGAATCCAGCTCCTGTGTCTGGTTCCCATCTGCCACTGAGCCCAGTCTGGGACTTCCCCAGTTTCTGCCCACAGCATCAGTGGTGACGGTGATGTGATTGCCAATAGGGGTGTTGGTTCGGTATTAGTATTGTGCATATTTGTATACTTTATTGTATTATTACTACTCTCCTTAAAAGAATCTCAGTTTTCTCTTCCAATCTATAAGTCTCTCTCCATTACCTTTTTTTTTTTCCCCTTACTCCCTTACTTTTTCCCCTCTCTGGGAAGGCTGGAGAAGGTGGGGTGGTAATAGAGAGCATCTGTCATTCTTCCAGTTCAGTTCTGCCTTCAATCCCAATCCGTGCATTCCTGAATCCAGTTCCAGAATCCAGCTCCTGTGTCTGGTTCCCATCTGCCACTGAGCCCAGTCTGGGACTTCCCCAGTTTCTGCCCACAGCATCAGTGGTGACGGTGATGTGATTGCCAATAGGGGTGTTGGTTCGGTATTAGTATTGTGCGTATTTGTATACTTTATTGTATTATTACTACTCTCCTTAAAAGAATCTCAGTTTTCTCTTCCAATCTATAAGTCTCTCTCCATTACCTTTTTTTTTCCCCTTACTCCCTTACTTTTTCCCCTCTCTGGGAAGGCTGGAGAAGGTGGGGTGGTAATAGAGAGCATCTGTCATTCTTCCAGTGGCCGGCCCAGCTCTAGAAGTTGACATCTCCAAACAATAGTTTATTTTTATATCCACAAATGTTTCTCCCTAAACTGCACATTGTGAAACTTCACCTTTGTTTCACTGTTCCTAAAGAAAAAAAAAATCATATTAAAAAGCCTGCTCAGGCAACTCATGCTCACTGGGAGTGGCTGCTCTAGACACAGCTGCACAGGCGGCCCAGCACTGCAGCAATACTGTCAAAACACTGTCCATGCTTTGCCATCTGACTTCAAGCAATGGGGACCTGTCTGTAAGAGCAACATAACCTCTCTACAAAAGAGGTTTTAAAATTAAAGTTACGATTTAAAAATACCTTAGGTTTTTTTCCTTTATTATCACAGGGAGACTTACAGAAAGTACAGCTCCAGACTTGCCAGTCCCATTCCTTCCACCACGACATTTTTTTCTGCCTCACTCTAAGTCCTCTACAGCTATTCTCTATTTCTGCAGTTCATCATGGGTTGCAGCGTTGCCCCATGACTGGTGCCACCACCAGTCTTAGAGCAGGAGTCTCACCGTGCCAGAAGGAACTCCTGGGTTGGAGCAGCCAGACCTCTTTAGCACCAGCAGAGATGCACTGGAGCAACCAAGAGCACACTGTGGCACTGGCCATTTCTCAGGCATCTCAGAAGCTCCCTGCCCTCCACAGCAGATTCCACCAAGGTTTAAGCAATTGTTGCCATGTATTTACATTGTTAGCAGCAGCATTTTATTAGCGCACTCTCTCAGCACTGATGGTATGTTGCTTCTCCCACCCTTGTCCCTAACTTCTTTAACCACCCTGCAAACACAAGTCAGAAGTGAAATAACTGGACTTTCTGATGAACAAAATAAAACTCATCACCCAAATTTATGCATATGGAAAACAACAATCTGATAACTGGTGCTCAATCTGATTTATTTTTTTTACAGTGATACCCATCATCACCATCGGCATTTTACTGTGACTACCAATTAACTTCACAGGAGACAAAGGAGCAACAAAGATATGATTTTTTGCTGCTGTCACTGCGGGACTTGTTTCAGCTAACAAGTTAGCAGTCAAACCTTCAAGGCCTTTTTCCCAAACCTCTCAGCCATCTAGACCCACAAACTTGATTTTAACCAGAGTAAAGATCTCATCAGATATATATTTATTTTTCTCCCACAACAGCTATGCAAACAGTTGGCTCAGCTGAAACTATCCCAGGGTTTCACACTTGCACTTTCCTAAAGAAAACCACTCCCATTCCATTTTTTTCTTCTCACAGTTCTTGCCTTTAGAAGGCAACACCATGGGATGTTTACAATAGGTGGTATGCAGTGGTATCACTGAGTATAATTTTGGGAACAGATTCTTACGGTCCTCCCCACCTCACCCCCCTAAGTAACACAAAACCGATTTGCAGAAATCTGAGTCTAAAATGGATCTTGAGAAATTACTTCATACTTTATCTCTCTCTGCACCAAGGCAAAGTGGGAATGTGTGGAGCTACTCAGTGAAAGATAGTAAACGTACTTCATACTTTATCTCTCTCTGCACCAAGGCGAAGTGGGAATGTGTAGAGCTACTCAGTGAAAGATAGTAAACGCGGCACAACGATGTCCTTCAGAACAAAAATTGCTATAGGAAAGTAAATACCAATTGCAATTCATTGTTAAGAGTGGCAGTGAAAGTTTTCACCTTAACTGTAGTAAAAACTTGATACGCAAAAATTTGTACTGTTCGGGGTAAGTTATATTTTTATTTAGCGAAGTCTTAATGTCACTGAAAATAAAGCAAGAGGGCATAGTAACCAACAGCATGCAGAATGTAAGTTAAAAAGGAAGACTGCAGTGACTGACTGAAAAATGTAATATTTTATCTAATTCATTCATTTCATCTGTATTTTGTGAGATAGAAACATTCTTTTTGTTTATATTTTGCTGCTATTTAGATTTGACAGTGAGATTAGTAGAGCAACTTAAAATTAAAACAAATGATAAAGTTTACATTTTAACACCACCGGAATTTTTAGGTTATAGTAAATCTATGGTTTAAAAATGTCTTATCTTGTTTTACGTGGACTCTTAATTTTTAAAAAAAAGATATTTTACCTAATGACAGTTCAGCACTCTGATTCCTTTTCTTGAATACTCTGGTTTAAAGTACTTACAAGGTAAATGGGAATAAATCTCTGATGGCTCGAAACTTAGCCTATAAGATTTAACAGAAGGATTTCAGTACTGAATGTTATGAGAACAGCCTGCTGAAAACTCATGCCAAGTTAGAAACACTCCTTCCCAGAGGGATATCAGTTTTCCATCACAATTCCCTCGTGATTTTCAGAAGAGAGTACATGCTCTAAATTTTGGCTCTGTGATTGACATCGTGTCTCTATTCTGGTTTGTTGGCTCCATTTTTCTTACTCCCCTAACCTTCCTGGGTAAACTGCGTGAAAGATAATTTAGGCTGGCAGCTCTCTATTACTCCACCAAATACACTTCTCCAGCTCCTGTGCCCTGTCCTCGCTCATACTCTGCATCAAAATTTTTATGATTAGGTTTGCCTCCATGATTTGAATTTAGAAAGGAGTCGATGGGGTTCCAGAAAGTAGGACATCTACCTGCACAGGGGAGGGCTGCAACACTAGTGCTCTTTGCTGATGTTTAATAGCTTCAAGTAACCCTAATTAGTGAGAGGAAACAGAAAAATAAAAAAGACATCAGGATGGACATCTGATGCAGTTTCATGATCCCTGCCTCTTCAAAATGTAACTTTTAGGCAAAAACCGTAAACTGACTAGTAACTCTCCTGTGTCCTAATGGATCACGCACTGTGAAGAGCACACTTTGATGATT
>NW_010427344.1:32339-32545 GCF_000710305.1 Buceros rhinoceros silvestris | reverse complement strand
ATATATAAACAACTCCATCTTCTGTTACCATTAACACTTAAAACAAAAAGGTAATTAGCAGTTCATAAGGTAGAAAACTTGGCCATTAGTTCCCTTACTGCTACGATAATGCTGTCTTATATTCCATGAAATTATTTCTACGGAAGTCAAACTACAATTTCAGAAAAACAGTGTACATACAGTGAGAACAAGCTATTATCGGAAGA
>NW_010427344.1:23085-32230 GCF_000710305.1 Buceros rhinoceros silvestris | reverse complement strand
TTGGACTGCACTGTGCGCGGCCCCAGCCACTTTGGAGGAAGCAAGTGTCTGAAATGTTAACATATCACAGGTCACATCTGAAGTAGGGAAGTTCTGGTCTGAGTTGTTCTGTCTCCAAGTTCCCTCCACTGAAGGCTGCTATGGCTTTATCTCCTGGACTGCACGTTATGTTATTTTGTTTCTGTTTTCATGTAGCCTTTGGAGACCTGTGACCAAATCATCATCTTAGCCAAAGCTAGTATTTTTATTAATTAATTAGGCATACTTAAAAATAGGCACACTTAATTACCCCTGACTTGTCCTGCTATCTATGATGGAGCAGCATCAGAAGATCCACTGAACCTGAACTCTCCCCCATCTCATGGAAAGTCTAGTGAAGAATATGAAGCAGCTTGTAAACAAGAATTACTGTGTCATGCTCCTGATTGCTGCTCTTTGGCTTGTCATTGTTTATGCATCCCAGGAAGAAAAAGCATGATAACACATAAGGCAAAGTATTCCTCCTGGGAAAAAACCCTTAAATGATTATGATCTGAAAAAATACAGAGGAATTATTGACACTTTTTAGAAGCTGCATTTTTAAATGTTTCACTAGTATTCTTGGAGTTTTGTCCAAGCATTCTTCTTTTCAGTATTTATATCTTCCAGTCTGGAATTTATTAATGTCCCACAATAAAGTCAGAGATGATCTAGCAGGGAAAAAAATCGAAAAACAAAAAACCCCCAAACAAACAACAAAAAACCCCCAAACCATACAAAAAACCCCAGCCAACAAACAGCAACCCCAACAATTAAAATTGAAGTAAATTTTTATCTCTAACTCATGCCAAGAGCATCCTCTAACTTCAGGTTAAATTACGTGTATAAAACTAGAAATAGTTTCCATTAGTGAGCACTAAATAGCCCAACAAAACATGATCTACCTGCACACTGACACTTTTCTTTACCCGATTAATAAATTATCATGCTTTATTAAAATTGAGAAAGTAGTTAAAATCAGAGGTGAATCTTTATGTTCTTCATGCTCTATTTACATACTGTTGGAAGCAAAAGTCGTGGCTAGATTTACCTATTGCCTCTATTTTCATCTTTTCCTTCCCTGCCTTTTTAATGTATTGTAGTTCTATATCTAAACATTTCACCCAGGAATCAAGCTTTGGGCTTGACCTTGTTTTGTTATAAATGCTTTTATTTCAGATTAAATTCTTTGACTTGGTTTCTGCAAGTAAATTATTTCAGACTTATGACTTAGAAAAAGAAATCTAAGAAAATTTGGATCGTTAATTAACCTCCTGACAGGAAAGAAGTCAAGAAGATGAAAACCAAGAAAATCTTCCTGCAGGATGGAACTTTTTTCTTTTTGCTTATAGAATAATAGATTTTTAGAACCAAATTTTAGTACGCACTTAATATTTTTACTTCTTGCCTAGGCAAAGCATGATGTCTGTTTGTTGGCTTTCTTTCCCAGAAAACCCCTTTCTTGCCACTAGAATATGTGGCAAGCATTCCCTTGAAACTCCCTGAACAGGAAGCCCATTAACTTGGTCTCCTGGCTGTTGGGTTTTAGACAGTCACCATATTAAAGTTGCTTTTGTTGCAAACACCTCAGGGTTGCTTAGTCCAGATCTAGAGATATCAGGGGGATAAAGGATTCATTGCACTTCTGGAGAAGACCTGCTTAGGTGGGGAAATAGGCCCTTGCCCTGGAACATCCAATTTCACTTTAGCAAAGACAGAAGTGCTTAGGAGCACATTTGGTACGTTGTTTTTAGGGGGATTAGAGTTATGACGAACATGTTCTTGTGCTGGAGGAAGCTTTAATGTTCAGAAGTCAATAGGAAAAACCCTACTGTAAAAGATTCTCCCAAAATTTTCACTCATCTCTGAAATCATTGCTGTTCCTAAATTTTCTGCTTAATTTTTTGCCTTGGACTGAAACTGTCAAGTTCTTTGCCTAGGCTGAATTTACATCTTCTGGCACTTTACACCTTGTAAAAATCACTAAGGTATAACTACCAACTTGAGGGAAATAAATCCTGGATCATGGCAACTAGTCAGACAAGAACCAGAATATTTCAAGCAACAATTCATGTAAACTTGGTCTTGAAAGAAGCCAGTGAAAAATGTTCACATCCTGGAGCTGTTTGCTGGTGTTCCTCGTACCTGGCCAGTAGCAGCAGGTAACATTTCTCTAAAGACAATGTCACAGACCATGCTGAGTTCAAAAGAAGAATTTGAACGTAGGATTTTAAGTGCTAAGATCACTAACCTCCATAGCTCGAGTAAAAGAAATCAGCTTGTTGGCTGGTAGCAGTTCTTCAGAGCTGTCAGAGAGAGATACCAAATGGAACCTGGTGCATCTACAGTAATTTCTACTGGTTCTACAAGACTCGCATTAGTACCAGTTATGCAGATCATCCACATAGGGCAAGTGGCATTTTCATTAGCTGGACAGCCCCAAAAAGTTTATATTTCAGAATCAGCACCGACAGGCATCTTGATAACAAGATTCAAGTGACAGTTTTCATATTCATCATAGTAAATGCCCCAATCCTGACCCAACAGAAACTTATTTATAGGCAGTACATCCTCTGCAATGAAAAGTTTTTAGGAAAGTGCTTCTTGATATTCATTTTCCAGCTAAACACTCTGTAATGAGTGCTATAGCTCTTTATAGCTGTTTGGAATTCATATAAAATCAGAGTTTGAAAGGTGGACGCCGGTCCTGGAACAAGGTAAAAATGTGACTGTTTATAGGATAAACAAATGTCCCTCAATAAACAGTACTTTGGGAGAACCAAATCAGGGTTATGCAGCTTCATTGTGCATTGCAAAGTATGCCAAGCAGACCAGGAAGCTGGCTGGAAGAGAAGACGGGAACTTGGCAAGCGCTGTACAGGCTATCTGGAGCCAGGGATGTTCACAATGATCACACAAGTGAAAGTCTGAAAAGTATCCACATGCAAACAGAAAATTAAAATACAAATCAATCCATAAAAAAGCAGTTTCCAAGAATTTTGAGAGTTACAGATTTACTGGTTTTATTATCATTATTTGTAACAAATGAAATCTTCAATCATAAAAAAAAATGGATCTCTAATGCTCTTTATTGTTGTTGTTCATCTCCGATACCATACCTATTTTCTAAAAGGGTGTTAAAAAATTTTGGAGGAAGAAATCTCATATCAGGTATCAAAAAACCTGAGAGCACGCAGCAGAACGAGCTGTATGTAAAGAATTTGGCTTGCTGTTGTGGTGGCCACTGTTCTGTGTGGTGGTTTGCAACACATCGATTCACCCTCTGTAACTGACAGCTGAAGGCCGAAACTGCTCATTCGATTAACAAGATGCGCTGGACCAGCAAGCAACGGCATCACCTTAATCTCAGTTATCACTGTTTCTTTTCCACATTAGTACTGTTGAGAAAAGATTAGTTCAGCAAATGTTTCTTATAATATTGTCCGCTTCTAGATTTGATTTAGATTTGAAATTAATAAAGTTACCAGCTTTGACAAAGGTTACAAAGAAAAACTGGGAGACAGAATCCTGGCTTTGAAAAGCTTGAAGTTTAAAGCAAGATTGCTGCTTCTTCCCAGAAGAGGTTACTTTGGATGAGGCATCGATAGTGGCTGGGCACCCCATGAGGGTGCATAGGGAGAATCTTGAAGCCTGGAGTAGCAAGGAACGGAAGGTACCTTGATTTGTGCTGAATCACGGAGGTATTTACTGACTCTGAAAGCAGAAAATTTGGAAGTTACAGATAAATGACAGGAAAATAGGAGAATAGTTCCAAGGCAAAATAACTACAGATAAAACCTGAAGTCACTGCTTTATGAATAAACCTGTTGCTGCATTCCCTCTTCTTGTACACTTACACTTACACAGTCCTTGTAAGGATTTACATCCTTTCTCTTCCCTCTTCTCCTGAACATAACAGCCTTATGGCATTAATGAAATCCTAAGGCATTTATTATGTCGTAAAACACTGAAGTCAGCCTTGAACATTTGGAATTTCTTTTTATTTGCAGATATTTTATTAGAATGTAAGTAATGGGGCCAGTACTTTTAATGTCTCGATTCTTTGGCACTGGTTTTGTTGGTGGTGGGGTGTTTGTCTATCTGGATTTGACTAGGTGTGTTTGTTTGTTGGTTTGGTGGTTTTGGTTTTTTTTTCCAGATGACCTAGAGGAATAAGAAGAGGCTTTTAATACAAGATGGGTGGCTCTGAAGCTATGACAGAATGAAATATTGGAACAAAATAAAACCTATATCAAAGAACTTAACTCTGCTGAAGCTACTGTAATCACTCCATATTTTTGATGAATTTGGTAAAGAGGAACTGAGAATAAACTACAGGGCTGAATATTAATTTTTTGTATTCTTTGTCTTGTGAATGTCCCACAAACACCAAATTCTGCAGAAGTTCATTTATCCTCTTTCTCATCATGTATTCAGCAAGTAACCTAAGCAGGCCCTCATGTATTTTCAATCACATTTTGATGGATTTAGTATAATATTCCAGCAGGTTCTAATAATATTCAAGTACTTGAGTTCTTTGCTGAATGCGGTGATAGAAGCAGGAAATACAGGCTAGAAATCACTTATTACTTAAGTGACAAAAATGCCAAACAAGAGTTAACTATCATCCTTACCGCTGTATGTATATAGCACTGTTGGCGGTGCAAGACTTGACACCTTGGGATTTACTACAAAGAAGCCAGTCTTGAATGCTGCAATGGAACTTTAAATTTCTATCAGCATTCAGCTGATCCTGTGTCCATCTCTGATCAACCAATAACAATTACACCTTAAGCCCACTAATTGTCCAGGATTGTCTTACATGACCTAAGACTCAGAATAGTTGGAATAATTTAAAAATTCTTTTTTGTTTTTAAATAGTATTTTACTTATGTCCAGAATACATGATGTTATAAAATGATCTAGTGATTATACGGTCGTTCATGTCATTCAACTGTTGCTTCTGCTCTAGTGAATCATGCCTCTCCCCAAGGCATCATGGATTTCCCACTTGAAGTCAGATAGATAAAATATTTTATAGGATAGCATGAAATTACTTAATTTGGGTTTATTACACAATGCATTTTTAAGTCCTGAAAAGGTAAATTTCCACACACAATTTTATTACCTTCACATCTGTTCATTTTAAGACAGATATGTATTTTATTCTGTTCTGTGCGTACTTCTACAAATAAATAAATTAGCTCTTCTTATCCACAGAATGAACTAGAGGGCTTCTCTTTACAGGAGCAGTTGCTCAGGAAAAGGAAAACATAATTTTGCAAACTATTTCATTAGTCCTTTTAAAATTATTTTTTTATATTCTTGAAATGACATTGTGTCATTGAATCTCCTAAACTCAGTGCCAAACATCAGTAACAACCTAGGAACTGGTGGGCAGAGACAGCCTGTCTGTCATCCTGCCTCTTGTTGCCGTAACTTGAACAGAACACTTAGAGAAGGGCCCCCTTCAGGCTGAAAACTGCTGCATCCAGGGCAACAGAAGTGCATTTCCAAGTCTGGGAACGTAAGTCATACAGCATCAAAATCTTGCCTGCAACAAATAACATCTCTGTAAAATCCACCGTGATCTAAATACATTCTCTAGAGGTTAGGACAGGTCTATAAAGAAGGTGCTAAGCATTTCAATGCTGTGAGCTATGAGCCTTGCTGTGCTAGTAAACCACAGCAAGGAAAAGGATGTAGATTGCACATCTAGAATAATCATCTGTGTTTCCCAGGCTTTGTGAAACATTACATTCTATCACAATGCTTTTTGGGTTTGCATTAAATTAGCGAGCAATGGTGATTTTCACAGTGATCGCTGCTAGAAACAGTGCACTCAGTAGATTAGCCATGTAGAAGTGAGTGAGGTTTTGAATCCATAAAGGCACTTTTAATGGAATCAGAAGTTTTACAAGAGATAAATGAAAACTGCCATATCATTTAGATTTGCAAACATCAATTTTCTTTGTGTAATTGAAACACAACTTTCTGTTTGTAAGAGTAAAAAATCTGGTATATGAGCTTTTCCCAAATACATTAACAATACAATAAGGCCCGTGGTACATGCTGACAGGCAAAATTTAATACTGGAATCAGCTGTTTTAACCAAAGCCTGCCTCCCTGAAACTTTATTTCAGGAACTAAACCATCATTTGCCAAGTACCATAATTTTATGGTATAATAAACATTCAAATTGTAAATATGATTTCAGGAAAAAGTGAGAATATTAAGGCCTACCATTTATCTATTTCCTTTGTTATTCAAGAACTACAACATTTTCAAGTTTATAACGGTAATTGTCCGTATAAATTCAAAATAGATTCTGCCAGTCCCTATAATCTGGATCTTCAGTAAACCTGTGTCTTAATAGTGACAATATTCCACTGACAGTATCAATCGCAACTCAGTAAATGATCTTTGTTTAAATGATTATTCTTCCTGGCCACTTAGCTTTTGGATACTTCGGGTACTTCGTTAACTTACTCCTGATCCTGTAGATACACCGTATCAGGATGCACCCACTGCTATTTGTTTTCAAACTTTTCAACATAATGGAGCTATAATCCTAGGTAAGGCTCTGAATGACACTGTAATATAAATGCTAAAACAGAAATGACCGTAAAACTTGAGTAGTTTTAAGAACTTAACCTTGTCTGCTGATTGCTTGAAGTAGAAACTGCTTGGATCTCATTAAAGAGTTGATTTTCACTTCTACATTCAAAGACTTTGATACTTGGAGAGAAAAGATGTATTGGAAATTAACGTCAATGTTTCTTTCAGTCAGTGCCTCAAACCTGTGGCTAGGAATTAGAGATGTGACAAGACACAGAAACTGAGCAGGTTTTGCCAGCCAGGATCACAGCTCGCACACATCCTCTGCATAGCTTAAGCCTCACCAGTATATAAAGCTTTGAGCTGCCTGACGCAGCTTCTTATAACCTCGTGAAGTGGCTCAATCCCTGTATGACTTGAGCCAAGTGCAGGGCAGCAGTCATGCAGAGGAGGTGTGAGGCATGTTTTCTTGACTTTCTCCACTGTGACTCGGTGCCTTCACCTCTCACCCTTTCCGTTGTCCCATTAACAGCCTCTCTCCTTCCTCCAGCACCTCACTCTGTGGTCAGTTTTGGAAGGTGATGGCAGCTTTTCATCAAACAAATACCTTTTCAAGGTTTAAAAGATGGCATATCAGTTCACTAGGAGACAAGGACTTCTGAGACACCAATTTATAATATACACACTCTGTGCAGTGCTCACACAGCAAATGCCACGTCTTCAATGACTTTCTGCTCAGACAGAAAGGAAGCACCTTGCAGGAAGCACCTGAAGTCATACTAGGGAAGTGCCACAATCCCTTCTTCTTCCTTAAAGTTCACAGGGGAAAAAAAAATTGGAGTAGATTTAGGGTAGGAAAAAGCAGACCTGATCCAGAGCTGACTAATCACTATCCAAACCCCTTACTAGCTTTAAGCCTGCACCAAGGAGTGGATGTTTGATAGCTGATTATAAAAATTTTTATTTTTCCAGATTAGCTGTAAAACAATTGTAATGTATTCCCTCTGTTTGCTCATACAGCCAGCTTTATTATTGCCACTGTGAAAGGAAACTAGTTTATCTGCGAGTGTAGACGCAGTCATTTGCAGAGAAGGCAAACCAGAAAGTATTGCTTACCAATGTGCATTCTTTTGTTTGTCTTCTTTCAAAGAATTCCTTCTGCATTTATAGATGTGGTCATGAGTTACTTTAGGACTACATCACAAAAAATCCAGTGTTGCACCTCCTGCATAATCACAGCCACTGACCACTGATCACTGGGTAGTTTACGGGTTTGGTTGTTTCCTTTTTTTTTTTTTTTTAAGAACTAAGTTATTCCAAACCTGTCTATTACTCTCACTTGCTCACAAAACCTGACCTTACTGCTCTGCCAGACAACCCAGTGATCCATGCCAGTGTCGGAAAAGTGCAATTTATCTTTTTTTATCTGCTTTACAGCTTTCGTTTACATTACCTGCTAGAATAGGGACGACCGTTGCAATACAATTAAGACTCCCACTAATCAATATTTCTTCATCCAAGCTATCTGCTAACATCATATATAGACAAGATAAAAGGCAATTGCCATGGATAACATTTGCTAAACAAAGCTATAATTAATAATAAATGAAACTGAGTTCCCAACTACTTAAATACGGTAGTTATTAATTATCATGTGGCCCCAAGCTATTTGTGTAGAGCCTATAATTTACAGTTCTGAGTGATCTCAGATGTATCCCCTGAAGCCTCCAGCGCTGTCTTTTATATAATTTTAAACTCCATTATGTTGGTTGTGGAAGTTTCTTCCGGCTTCTGCCTCAACGTTCAAACGAACGGCAGTTTATAGCAAATGTCGGAACTACAGCATGCAACTGAATTAGATCTGGCTGGCAGACCTGGGGTTGTCACCTGTCAGCATCCAGCTGTACAGTAAGTAATTTGAAGGTAACCAGAGCTGTCCTAAATACCGTTTCCTTAAAAAGTAATTAACAGGTCTGTTTTTATCGCCAGGCAGCTTTACCAGCCAGTTTCCAAAGTATTATGTCATTTTAAACTCTTATCACACACAGTATCACTTCTTCAGAAAATTAGCTATTCTATATAATCTACACCCAGATATCTTTCCTACTAGAAGTCACAGTGTCATCACAGAGCCACAGCCCATGCAATGCCTTCAACTTTTATGTGCTCACCCTGAGAAGGGGACCATATAATACTAGGTTGCTGGTAATACTAGTCACTCTACAGTTTTACAACAGTACAATCCACAACCCCAAGATTATCACTTGCTTCCACACCTTCATTTCTCACTGTGCTTCTTTCAAATGGTTCCAAGAAGTCATAATGGTTCCAAGAAGTCCAGAAGAAGGCTTCTCCTGGAGGCTTACCAAATTTAGAAGCCAGACTACTGACAGGGTTGTGTGTTTTCAGTGACAAAGAACAGACACTGTCAGAACAGGCTTGTTCATATTTGCCTGGTAACAAAGGGCACTGTAAGGACTCTGGTACAGAATGGGAAACCACAACATCCACACAGGCTGCCCCCACTGGCATTACTCACCTCTTTCTGCCCGCGTATGCAAGAGCTCTT
>NW_010427344.1:22124-22984 GCF_000710305.1 Buceros rhinoceros silvestris | reverse complement strand
TCCCTGTCTTTCAGTTCCCTGGGCTACAGAGGTCCTAATCAAGTTCCCAGGACAGTAAGTCCTTTTTTAAACTGCATTTATTCTGGTTTTACATCTTCGGAGTGCCTTGTCAGCTACGCTATGAGAGAAGTCGCCCAGTGGGTGATCTCCAAGTAACGCTGTATTTCTATATTTCTGTCCTTAGTAATTCAGTCATGTTACAAAGATTTGCCTACCAACCCATTTCTCACTTCTCTGTCCCACTGAAGGCATTGAATCTCAGTATTAGTTTGGTCCAATTAAAAAAAGTCAGTGAAAAAACTAAATTACTGATTTTTTTTTAAAGACCCACATTCTCCACAAATCAAGTCATTTAAAATTGCATCGTCCCTGTGAAATACAACATCAGTGTGTTTTCTGGTACCCTATGATGTTCCCTAGGTAATTTTCTTTTAACACAGTTAATTTCTGAAGATGAGTCTAGTTGCTGATAAACATGGTAATTGCTATAAAACATATAATGGCTTCTCTGCATGGCAGAATCCTGCTGTTGACCTTGACAGTCGTACATGAAAATTAAAGGCAATCTTCAGCCCAAAGTAAATACATGTGTGTTCATATTCTAATCCATGCAAATGCATTTGAGTGAAAGCTGTAACAGGTTCTTTGGCCTCTGTGGCACACCACAAATGACAGACATGAAATTATCTGGTTGCAATGAAGGCAACGTGCTCTGGTGTTTGTTGCGAGTATAATCTGAGCATGTAACAGATGCTAATAACTTTCAGTGGTACATTGTGGCTTATTCTGTGGGGGCTTTGTGTTTTTAAGCTGTGTGTTGCTAGGGACTTTCCTGAGGAATAATAAATAAATGGGGGGGG
>NW_010427344.1:0-22004 GCF_000710305.1 Buceros rhinoceros silvestris | reverse complement strand
GCAGGAGACACAATTAAACCCCATTATTTTTGCTTATTTTTAATAACCTTGACTTTTTTCCAAAACTGAAATCTGAATACCATGGGAAGGAGACAGGTGAAGACAGTGCAAACCCCAAAACTGCCAATAAACGATTGCTAGATTTCTAATAACGACCTATCACAACTGGAAAACTCTCATTGGTGAAGTATCCTGGTTCAGGAGACTCATCCTCCAAACCAC
This sequence comes from Buceros rhinoceros silvestris, assembly GCF_000710305.1. Taxonomy (NCBI): domain Eukaryota; kingdom Metazoa; phylum Chordata; class Aves; order Bucerotiformes; family Bucerotidae; genus Buceros; species Buceros rhinoceros. Next base: position 21,782 of record NW_010427344.1, on the reverse strand, counting down.
AGGAGTCTGGGGTGGAAAAGACTAAACTTGCGATCTCTGCTCCCCACAGCTCCCACAGGTGAACGGTCTTCTGCCACCACCTTCTGCCCTGTGAGTGTTAGAGCCAGTACTGAGATGCCTGGTTTAGGGCACCAACCCGGGTTTCTGGGAAACCACTAGTTCTAACAGGGAACACCGTTGGACGTGACTGGCAAGGACAGCATCAATGGGAGCTCTCATGGAGAGGAGGTCAGGCAGAAGGTCCTTTCTCAAAAGGAGCTCCACACAGAGAAAATATTCTGGCAATTACAAAGATTTGACAGTAGTATCTCAGGTAGCCCAGTACAGTCCAAAATCACAAGAGAATGGATGATTTGGGAAATCTGGAATCATGCAGAAGTAAAATGCATTTTGTTGTGATTAGGTACCTGACAATATGTTTGACCTGTGGCCAAGGGTGCAAATAATGTAATACAGCACATCTGGAACACTCATGATGGTGACTAACACTTGAGGGAGGAAATTAACATATTTCCTTATGATACATAGAAAAATAATTTAAATTTAGTAATTTTGGCACGTGACAACCTGCTTGGAGGTCCCTAATGAGAAATTCCGGCAGAATTTCTGCTACTAGTCTTGGAAGTCAGCTGAAGAGAGAGGCCGCTGAGAGTCTGCTCTTAGTGGTATTCAAGTTAGTCAAATATAGTATGCATTAACACACCGAGTTAGAAAGACCATTTCCTTGGTAATGGAGGGGAAAAAGTGACTTGGACAATAAATGCGTAGAATGCAATCGATCCACACGGGATCCACCACTCCAAATTAGGTCCGTACTCCCTCTTGATGAACAGTTTGAATATCCAGTATAGTTCAGCTTTCATATACAGTGCATGGAGTTAGTGTTTTTCCTTTTTCCGCAGGACATGAGACAGCAGTTCTGTCCAAAAAAGCCTATTTCTAACTTTGTGTACTTATGTGAGAAGAACTCTGAAGGCACAGCCTTTGTATCTAATCTTTCTTTTTTTTCTTTTGAGTAGCCTTTACGTCAGAAACTTTGATCTTCTGTTTGAAAGGGGATGTTCAACTCACCCCGTCTGTAGCCAGCTGCGTTCATCAGCAGCGTATTTTCTGTAGGTATGTGTAAAAAGAATACTTTTATTGGTCTTCTAAAAGCAGCTTAGGAATAGAAGGCCTTTCTTAAACTCTTGAAATATCTGTCAGATCTAAACTTAAAGACTCCTGCAAATACTAGTTGTAAGTAAGAAATGTCTACTCTGTAGGAACACTTTTCCAGTCATGATTCTTTTACGTATTGTCCAAGGAGGTGATAGTCTTTAAACAAGCACCCCAATATTCTCAGGGGCACAAGTGTTCAGCCTTTAATTATATCAGCTGGATCATATTTGTCATCTATATGTTTCTGAACATACCTGTGTGATACAACTGTTTTTATAATTTTGCTTGCCTAGAATAAATTTCTATTTATTAGTTCTTGTACTTTAAAGTCTTCTTCCACTTAACTAGAAACGTTAACAGAGTGGCAAGAAAAACAAAAATCTTCCCTCTGTGTGGGCTAAAAAACATTCATGTGTCTTTGAGTATTTAAAATTGCAAAGAGAAACCCAAAGAAAGCCCTAGGATATAATTGCTTTCTCACAAACAGTATTTTAAAATGCTTAGTTTTTTATGATTCTTCTTCAGGAAAAAGATTACTAACATTTCTAGAGTTTGTCCAAAATCAGCCTTCGATTGGTTTGAAAGATTTGCAAGAGGAAAGCCCTGGTCTCACTAAAATCAAAGGAAGTTTACTATGTGACAGCAATAGTGACAGCATTTTGCTCAAACCTTAGCCACCACTGGATGGATGCCATCTGAATATCAGATCCCAATATGAGGCATGAAGTATAGATATAAAATGTCCTCGGCATTATCTCACACAAATTAGTTATTTTTTGTACCTGCTGCCATTTTTTATGTTGAAATTTTTGTTAATATTTCCCCATAAAATAAAGGAAAAAAAAAAGAAATTATATGCATTTTAAAGTCATCTATGCTGTTAACTAATCTCTTTTATTACAAAGTAAAAGCAGGAAGCATGAAAACTGGCAGCAGTTAAAACACTGCTCTGGAATGACCCCAAAGGAATGATGAGCATGCCACTGTTTTGGAATGGAAGTTTTCTTACTTTAAAACGCTTTGTTAAGTTCTGAGCATGAAATTCACAGTTTCTGACACTGATCCACAGGATCTCACCTTCTCTCAAGGTATACTTTGGGGATGAATGGGCAGTCACATTCTTTTATGTCGTCTTCTATCTCAAAAAAACAAGGTGCCTGTACCAATGTCACTTTGTTCTATTTCCAGGACATGTTGCCTAAGCAGGAGGCTAACTGCGAGATGCAATCTCAAAATACTTTGGTTATTCAATTTTTAAGAGCATTACATCCTTCACATCAGTAACCCAGACAGGTATTTCTCTGTCACAGGCAATGGCAGTAGTCCCAGAAGCTCTGAACAGCACAGACTGAGAGAGGGCAAGCAGCCCAGTGCTGAACATTCTTGTTTTCTTTTCTTGTTTATCCTTATGAATTTCAAATCACAAAATTTGCTAGGCCAACCGTCAGTCCTCATGTGGGTCTAAAGATCTTGTGCCACGTGAAAAATTGTAAAGAGAAGAAGTTAAAGAAAAGAATTTGCTAATTGCTTGGCAGGTCATTCAGGGAGCAGGATGCTTATGTGCATAACCCATTGTGTACTGACCCTGCTTTCTGTTGGTAACTTGACAATGTGCTTGGGCTTAATAATAAAATAAATTAGTAAAACTTCAGCATTGCTAAAGCTTTTAAACATGTTGGGTTTGTGCTCAGCTTTTTTTGAATGGGACCACCGTGAAAGTCGTACATTTTTCCTAAAAACAATCTCTGAAGACAGTCAGAGGATTTGTTTTTGTATAACTTTCTGTGTTGATCAACAGATATTCCTTAGTAGAGGATATTAAAAACCATTAGTAAGCCAAAACTAGAGGGAACTACACATATGTAGTTATTCTTATAAGTTGTTAATAAATTAAATTACAGTAAATGTCATTGACTGTACCCTAAGCAATGAAAAAATACCACACAGGGATATCGTCCCTGTGGTATTATGTGATACAGGAATTTTTCTCCTTGAATAGGTTTCTGTAATCTCACAGAGAAAGAAACTGAACAAATCATTCCAGTGTAGTTTCTCAAGGTACCAATACCATGTTTTATTTCTAATTCCTAGGGCACCCCTCTTGTCATAGGCAAACTTCATCTAGAAGTGCATACAGAAAGATTTTTAATAAATATATTAGGAAGTTGCTGTCAAAATTGGCTTCATTTAGGGAGAATTTTATCAGCAGAAAAATGAGGCTTTCTGTTCTGCTTATGTCAAATTTTGACCCTTGTTACAGATTAGCTTTCCTAGTAGCTTACCAGAATTCAAGACTTGAACTGAGACTTGAATGAGATACTTGATGTATAAATTAATAACATAGGGGTATGTATTTTCTAGTTTTCACATAGTCACAGGATCACAGAATCACAGAACAACTGAGGTTGGAAGGGACCTCTGGAAGTCATCTGGTCCAAACCCCTGCCCAAGCAGGGTCACCTACAGCAGATTGTCCAGGACCACACCCAGACAACTTTTGAATGTCTCCAAGGAGAGAGACTTGACCAGCTCTCTGGGCAACCTGTACCAGCATTTGGTCACTCTTACAGCGCAAAAGTGCTTCCTAATGCTCTGACAGAACCTTCTGTGTTTCAGTTTGTGACCATTGCCTCTTGTCCTGTCGCTGGGCACCACTGAAAAGAGCCTGGCTCCATTTTCTTTACACCTTCCCTTCAGATATTTGTGTACGCTAATAAGATCCCCCTTGAGAATTCTCTTCTCTGGGTGAATAGTCCCAGCTGTCCCAACCTTTCCTCGTAGGAGAGATGTCTCAGTGCCTTACACATTTAGTGGCCCTTTGGTGGACTCTCCTGTAGCTCCGTATCTCTCCATAGTCAACTGTGTCCCACAACCAGACACAGTACTTCAAGTGCAGCCTCACCAGTGTGGATTAGAGAGGAAGGATCACCTGCCGTGACCTGCCGGCAACGCACCCCATAGTGCAGACCACAATACCGTAAGCCTTCTTCGCCACAAGGGCACATTGCTGGCTCATGTTCAACTTGGTGTCCACCAGGATTCTCAGGACTTTTTCTGCATAGCTGCTTTCCCTAGCGTATACTGACACAGGGTGGTGTTCCTCCCCAGGTGCAGGACTTGGTCCTTCCGCTTGCTGAACTTCAAGAGAGTTCTGTCAGCCCACTTCTTCAGCCTGGTGAGGTCCCTCTTGATGGTGGCACAACCCTCTGGTGTACCAGTCACCCCTCCCAGTTTTGTGTTATGAGTGGTATTGTACTTAGTATGGACCCCTAGGGGGTGAACACCTGACTTCTGTTCATGAAGGCTGGAACAAAGTGACCATGGATAAACAATCTAAGCAAGAAAACCACTTGCCCTGAACTCAGCCTGTAATAATGCAGGGAAATAAACTCTTTTAGAGAGTAATTAACCAACCAACTAATTTAAGTTCTCAAAATTAATCATGATCTATGCAGGAATAACTCTTCACTGAATATGCCATAAACCTCAGGGCATTACACCCTCGATTGAGGCACTTAATACAGGTAATAACAACAGATAGCATAAACGCCCCTTCTCGCACAGTTTCAGTGCAGGCAGTCATCAAAAACAAGTTTCACACAGGTTTTCTGTAGAGGGACATGAAGGAACTGAAGCAGCTATTGCAGGTTGATAGCAACAGAGTTGTCTGAAGCCTGAAGTCTGAAGCCAGGTCCCTGCTGCGTAGTTTCCCCCTGAGCACAAGTTGATTCATCTTTGTGCAGGGAAGGCCTGTAATGTCACCCTTACTGAACTCACAGGTTTGGATGGGATTTACTGGGTGTATAAAGGGATAATAACACTAGAAAATTGTGTCAACTGATATAAAATACTCAGATGTCACTCTCTGGCAGGCTTCTGTTTTATGTAGCGGAGAAGAAAGGCTTTTGGTCTGTGGCCTTCTTTGTTCCACGCACTTTATCTGTTTCTTCTTCACCAACTTTTATTAGGGATCTGAGTTTAGAAAGAAGTAGGATATAGTCCTTCTGTAACTTTCAAGTAATATTTGCCAGTTATTCAATAATAGATTAACTCTTTCCAACATAGCAATGCACAGCAACTTATGAAATAGGACACATATATGACATAAATATGAAACATACTCTCTTTTTTTTTTTTTTAAGAAAACACAGACCGAGATTTAAAAATAACTACGTTCATTTGGGCATCAACAAATGATTTGCAGAGAACTCTTAAATCAAGGTGGATGCCAGGTAATTTCAAGACTGTAAAATGGTATTGTCTTGGCAAGAGACTTTCAGTTTTTTCCAGATGCCTTTAATCTCATCTGTATTTCAAAGACAATAGATATTTAAACCTAACATTATCACATCAAGACCTAAACACATAATACTCATGTACTCTTCCCAAAAGACATGCTAGTATCCCTCATATGAGTGCATTTAAAAACAAACTTTGTTTAGATCACCCAAGCATGCCTTGCTCAGTTCAGAAGGAAGATGGAGGGTGGAGATACAGTATTTCCACCCAGCTGGGTGTAGGTACCCACAGTTTCTGTATTGGGGTGTTATCTGGGTGCTCAGATGTGAGTTTGGGCTCCTATGTCTCCCCAGATCACATCAGATCCCTCTCCAATTTAAGCCAGGAGCAAGGTTTCAGGTGAAAGGGCACTGGGAAGAACAGTGAAACTGCCTGAATATCATCTCAGCCTTCCACACAGGTACAGGGGTTGCATCTCATTATACAAAACCATGTTTGAGCATAGCTTTGAGAAACAACGTAAGTATGGAACAAGTTTCCATTTGTCAAGTCTAGCAGGTGCCTACATTCTGCTGTGGAACATAACACACAGTGCTCAGAGTGCTCAACCTGAATATAGAGTATGTTCAAACCCCACATTCAACTGATCTTCCTTGGACTTACATCTACATGATAAGAGATTGCACACCATGCTGTGGGCTTTCTGAATTAAGCCTTTTTCCACCGAACCTGCTCTACATTTGTTAAATAATCAAGCAACTACCTAGCCCACCACAGGAACAGAGTATGGAAGCTGGTGTTGTGCATCTTAGTGCTGCACCTTAACCACCAAGCTGGGAACCTCCTCAGCCGCTCCCTGGACTCGTAAGTTATTACTCCACTCAGCTGGGAAGAGCTTCAGAGCAGGGATTTAGAGTTAGACGCTAGTTTAGCAGGCATGGTGCTGAGATGTGAGTACAGCCCCCTTAGGTAGGAGACAGCCCTGAATTGCAGTGACCAGTTGTTACCGTTAATTCTAGTATTTGGGTTGGTCCAAGGTCACCCTTTCAGATTAAAGGAGGAGGCCTAGGCAGTTTACAAGGCACTCCCATAAACAGACAGACCCTGTTAACTACAGAATAAGGAGTTGCACTTAAAACGCTGTGTTGGTTTTGAAATATTAGGACTGAGCATTGTGAACGTGCAAAAAAAATGATCTCTCATAAGCTGACAGAAAAAAAATAGATGTAAAGCAAGTGAACGTGGGAAGGCAGATCAATTCTGTAGTGATACTTTCCACTGACCAGGTTTTTTTTTTTTAAAGACATCACCGAACATCCTATTTAGTTAGTCACAGATAGCCCACCAGAATCAGAAGTACTGCATACCCTTGGAAACGTCTCACGATGTCAAATCCAGCTCTAGCGTTTCTCCAATGTTGTTACAGGTAGGTAGGTATCAACAACTCAATCAAAAACTCCACCAAAGAGGTGGAACAGAAAATCTAAGAAGCTTTTAGGTATGCATACAAAAATTTTTAGTAACTTGGTAGGTTCATCAGAATGTAGCATGTACTAACAGACATGATCGTTACTGAAGAACAGATTCTGCATTATCCTGTTACCTGTAATTGAGTGACACTGCAATGGCCATAAGGATCAAAGCACCATAGTCAGCAAATATACAAGATAGTCTCACAGAAAAGAAATGTGGTTTTGGCAATAAAATATTCTTTTATCTATAGCTAGCTGGGACTTGAATCTTCTTGACTGAAGAACTTTGGCTACTAAACAACATGACACAGCAATGCATGTTGCCTCACTTTGGTAGCTTTTATGCTCAGCCTAGAAAACAAAGAAGGGATTTGTTGCATATATGTATGCATATATATTTATATATTATAATATACATTTTACGTTATATATTTTTTTAATTTTCAGTATATATGTTTGAACAAGACAAAAATACCACAGCACTAATACGCTCTGACCTCATCTTCTGTATGAAATGCATGATAATGACAATTGCAGCTGTTTATACAGGTGCTTGCAACAACCTTGTATAGCTGTAGATCTGTAGAAGACCAGGAGCATGAAGAACCTTACAATAAGGTGCTCAACATCAGAAAGTTAATAATGTGTATTATTAGTATGATGCATGGTGCAATAACTATAAATCATCATTTAGTGGGTTAAGAATTGTCTGGCTGATCTGGAGAATCAGAACTGGCTAGGAATGGCTCTAAAGTTGCTACCCTCAAGGTACCTTGTCCCACGGATCTCAGCCTCCTTTGGAAATACTGTTGATTCATACACATGACTGACAGGTTACCTTTGAAAGAAAAACATGGAACAACTGATATTCAGCAACATTCAATCTCATATGTAAGGAGGTTACAAGGGGAAGTCTGCCAACAAGTCTGCTTTTCCACATTGGCCTCTCTGCCTCTGATCTCAACTTATCCTAACACGTCAGGTTAAGCACTGCAATGCTTCAGGCATTGTTCTGTCCCATGGCAGGCAAAACATTTCCCCACCTTTTTCAAATGGGGTGCCTAGATGAGATGGCATCAGCTTTGGCCCTCCAATTTTAGTCAAATACCATCTGTCTGGTCTACAGAAATCTCTTTTTTCCCCTCCTCTTCATGAGCAACATACTTCATTTCAGTGCAGTTTTGCTGCAATGAACAAACAAGTAACAGAGTGGATTTTTAGGATCTGCAAAATACCTATCAGCCAAGTTGATCCAGTGGTTCCTTTTGTCCTTAAGTGCTGAACTTTTGATGGGCATACACTTGGATTTTCCACCTGCCAACCTGTGCTGGTGACTAACAAGCTGTTCTTTTCCTGCACTAAATTCTCCATGAGGAAGGCGTAGCAAGTACTTACATAGGGTGGGTAGCTGGAAGGGTGACTAGGATTTCTGATTGACACATGTACTTTGCTATCAACCATTACTTCATAATCATAACATGCTCGTTAGGTGTAGTGGAAAGTCTTGCGTAGAATTAGGACCTTGACTTTTCTATAGCAAACAGAATTTAAATTCTGCACCATTGTTTCTGGGTTCCACAGAAGTCTGGCATGGGCAGTAAAAATTTCCACTTTCCAGTGAATTAAATAGAGGGATGAGTAAAACACTCAGAGTAGCAGAACTGAGTTTCTTGTCTGAGTACTAAACTGATAGGCTTTTCCCTGTCACTATCTTTACAATCATTTAATTCATCTCTGTTTTGGCAAGGCCAAATAATTCACAGTATTGTAGGAGTTATCAGGGGAACCATGGATGGAGGGACTACTTTCGACATTTTAGTACATAGAAAGCAAGGAAACTGATTGAGAATCTAAGCTAGCTGGATTTTCCTGGTAAAATAATCAAAAGTGATATATCGATAATGATGACATTCAAACATTTATCTTTATGTCTCAAGCTTAACAGCCCAGTGAGGTGGATGGGGCTGGTTATGACTGTCAGAGTTACTGCTTCAGGTTGTCTGTGGATTCATTAAGACAATATTGCATTGCATATGCTTAGTTCACATTTTCAAGGTCACCTGCTACCAAAAGGATTGAAGAGCTAATGTGTGAAACCTCATTGTATTGCTCCCGCTTCCAAACTGCCTTAGCTAAGATAACCTGCCATTGCATCCACTGTTCCCTACAAATGGCTATTTAAATCTAAACACAATGCATGTACTTTAAAGTAATTGTTCCTTTTACTTTGCCTTATACTAAAATATGTGTAGTGAAAAAAGTTCATGCTACGGCTAAGAACATGTAATTGCACAATCCTTTAATTTCTAATTCAAACTTCCATTAATGCCGAAAACATTGTACAAGTATGGGTCGGCAGTATTCTACTAGGTGTACACTTTACAGACGTACAAAGATGGTGGAAAGAGAAGATGGGGGAAGGGATGTTACACAATGCAGCAACACAGAACACTGTGAAGTGACTGCTGGTACTTCGCAGCACATTGGAGGAATTGGTGCTAATGCTTACTTCTTGTCTTTTCAGCCAAAATGTCAACAGCTACAATTGCTCCTGACTAGATTAATCATATTGGACCATATGTTTCCTAATGATCTGCAGATTATAGTTTGATAGCAGCTGTTGTAAATGAAAGGTTTCTGAAAAAAAATAAACAAAGAATGCATCACCATTAAAAACCTGAAAGGTTCCTGTAATTACAGATCTCTATCAGAGTACAAAGTCTGGAGTATATTGACGACAAGATCTTTCCAATATATGGGGAAAAACTATTTGCTGTGATGCTTTAAGAAGGCTTGTTCAGGTGAGGGAAAATCAATTCAATAAACCCTTCTATCCTAGCATGACATAAGGAAATATCCTTACATACAGGCAGAAATGGCTGCTGAAAGGAATATCCCTCAGCATAACATTTCTACTTTATCAGCGTGACTCTGAAATCCTACCTTCACACTGTTGTATTATCTTTGGTTTCAGAGGAGTTTTTCAGGAATCCTGCAAATTACTCATGTGCAACTCAAGTTATCAATTTGTCATGAAACACTTACGAATTTAATTGCTGATTATTACATTTTAAAGTGAAAATTTTGCCATTAAAAACTTTTTCATCAAACCTCATTTACAAGTTTAATACTTAGAGCATTTTCTTAATGAAGATCATCTTCTGTTTTGAAATGTACTCGAGCACAAGTTGAATTACGAGGGAAACGTCTGCACCCATTTTAGAATAAGAGAAGCAGAAAAACAGCATTTATCTTTCTGATGAAAAAAGTGAATAAATAAAATTAGGTAAGATATGAAAAGGTTTTATAAAAAGAATTCTTTTCTGTAATAAACTTAAATTTCAGTACAGCATCCAGAACATGGCATATAAATTAACAGTACTTGTAAAACAAAGGCTGGACTTTGATAGTGAAAATTTAAGATTTACTAAGTTGGAAAACCAGCTGAGGACATATAGAGAATATAGTACTAGAAAATGTAATGCAAAGTTCCAAAGATTACAATATCTTCTACTCAGAGTTTCTGCACACTCTCTTTCCTTCCTTTCACTTTGAACACAACTCACAACTATTAGGTACAATGAAGATTTATTTTTTTTTTTTTTTATTTTAATTCATGCTACTTTGTCATTATGAATCACAGAATCATAGAAAGGTTTGGGTTAGAAAAGACCTTACAGATCATCTAGTTCCAACACCCCTGCCATGGGCAGGGACACGACACCTTCCACTAGGCCAGGTTTCTCGAAGACCCGTCCAACCTGGCCTTGAGCACTTTCAGGAATGAGGCGCAGCCTCTCTGGGAAACCTGTTCCAGTGTCTCGCTACCCTTACGGTGAAGCATTTCTTCCTTACACCTCATCAAAACCTACCCTCTTTCAGTTTAAAGCCATTACTCCTTAACCTATCACTACATGCCCTTGTAAAAGAAGCATTTATTGAAGAAAGAATTTATCGGTTTTCATAGGAGTGAGCATTTTTTTTCCTCGTTAGAGGCACCTAGCAGAAACGCAGGGCCAAACTTGGAGTAAGTCCTCAATAAGGACTGCGTTTGTGCCTCTGCAGTTTTTCAGGCACAGCTGAAGTTACTTGAGCATCTAACTATTTGATTTACAGATGCAATCAGGTACCTGCATATACAAGCGATTGTAACTGCAGGTGTTAGATTGGGGACCATCGTTTGAAATTCTGGGTCAAAATGTGCAAAATAATTATCGCCGAAATTATTTAGGAATTTTATGTGAGTTCATTAAACAAGTAAGCTTTGTATCCTCCCCGTGTCAGAAACGATTTAAATCCTTAGATGGCTTTCCTGTGGGTATGTGATCTCACTGCTTTCCCTGCTCCACGTTTTCTTATACCATGTACGAGCACCACACCACTTGCTCTTGCACGAGTACGAGATTTGTCTGTGTAGGTTTTCTCCTTCTATCCTTTTATCTGTCCTTTGTCTGCGCTTGTAAGAAGATAATCAATACACATGAAACAAAAAGATAATGGAAGAACATGCTCTTCTGCACACTCTCTTTCCTTCCTTTCACTCTGAACACAACTCACAACTATTAGGTACAATGAAGATTTAATTTTTTTTTATTTTAATTCATGCTACTTTGTCATTATGAATCACAGAATCATAGAAAGGTTTGGGTTAGAAAAGACCTTACAGATCATCTTCAGATGTTCTGCATGAGACAAAGCAACGTTACCAGGACATTACCAGCTATGTAAGTTTGTGTACTGACTATGTAAATTTATGTACTGACAATTTATAAACTACTAAGGGACAACAGGCAGATTGTGTGTAACTGCATACTCTCCACGCTCTCGTAAGAACAATAGAAATCCTTACCTGCTGTTCCTGGGCCTTCTCCTAACATGTCTGTGTTGTCCATTGCAATGACACACTGTCCGGGTACGAACCATGTTGACAGCCACCAGAGTTACTGTTTCCGCACAACCCCAAGGTACTACTATGCCACTAACTGTGGCCTGTAGAGAAAAAAATACAGCCCTGAAAACTGCCTTTTTTATGAATTCCACCAAACGCTGTGCATTTCGATAGTATAAGTGATTCAAAAAAGTGAAGTATAACAAAGAAGATTTTAGTATCTCATTTAATTATCTTTGGTAATAATTTTGTACTTTCCCTTTTACCTGAATTTTATCTCCCTCCATTAATATAATAGATAATATAAACCGCTTCTATGATAATGGTGTCTAGTTCGTTCATTTTAGCCTGGCAATTTTCCAGTCTTAAATATTGGCTATGAAACAGTCTTCTCTTTACTGTGTCTAGATGAAAGTTAGGGGTATATGTCATATGTTTTCCTTTCATTACTCCCCTACAGGATGCATGTTAGTAAAATTCATTAAGAAGGGTTACAAATACAATTCTTAATTGTCTGGATTCCTATGAGTGCAAAGTAAAGCATTCCCCAAGCGTCACTGGAAACAACGGCAGAAAATAATAATAATTAAAAAAACACATTCGATTTAACCAAGCAAAAATGAAAACTAATTAATTAAGTGAGCTGGAGGAGGGTAACAAGAATTAAAAGCAGGTTCTCAAGAAGAGGAAGATTTCTGGGAGATCTCTGGTGCCAGGAGAGCTTTAGCAGCGTGTGCAAGTGAGGAGCCCACAGTAAAGGTTTAATCTGCTCAGGACTCCAGGGCATCTGCAAACCTCCTCTGAGGAAGGACTGTGTTATCCTGCAAGGAGCTGTGGCAGCCCTACACAGGGCAAAGCTCTGGACGCATAAAGGTGTCTGTGGTGATATTTAATAGCTGCGGGGCTTTAACACGTCCTGCCACTAATTCCTGAATCATAGCACAGGTCATCAACAGGATAATTAGAAAGATTTCTACTGACATCAGCAGGCCTTGGGCCAGGCTCCAAGCAAGGTGTAAGTGTATGACTGGTGATGGCAAACAGACACGGACTTTGCGTCAAGCCACAGATATTATCTGGTAGATAAATGCAGAGTCTGTTTATTATGATTCCACATAGAAATCTGCTAACACATCTGTGTTTCTTAATATCATAAGATAAGGATAATTAAAAAAGAAATTAGAGTAGAATGACAAATGTGGCCAGGGGGCTGGTAGTCAATTAACATATAGAGATTGTCTACATTATTGCTATGGGAAAGAATGATGCCAAATGAGACATTAAAAGGGTACAAGTGCCAAAATTGTCTAACACCATTTTTCTTAATCATACAAAGAAGAATTTGATGAAAAGAAAACCCCAGAGTAAACTTTAAGGTGGAAATTTAACGCTTTGTATAAATTAGGAAATCCTCACTAGAAACCTCCAGTTACCCCCATTTTTTTTTTTTTTTTTTTTTTTTTTTTTTTTTTTTTTTTTTTTTTTTTTTTTTTTTTTTGTGGTGTTCTCTATGGCTGTGGAAAATTCTGTAAGGTAACAAAAGAAACACACGTGAACGCCCTAGAAATGAATTCTTGAAAGCATGGCATGCTGCGATGGAAGGAGCCATGATTCCAATGCCACCAAACGCACACTTGTTGACTGCAATGTGATTTTCTGTGGGTCCATTCCTCCCATTGTGTTCAGTCCTTGGTACATTCCATTGTAATGTCCAGAGTCTGGGAAGTCTCTAAACCCCACACTATTAATTTCTATAGTTTAGTAACAAAGAGAGCAGGTCTTTTCTGCACAACTTGTTGGTTATCATGACTTTCGGAAATCTTAATCCTCACTAGGATTTAAAGAATAGATCAGACACAGATCAGTAGTAGGGAAACTTTCGTCTTTTAGATTAACATGTAATTTTTTTTTTAGTATTCCCAAACACTTCTGATCACCAACTTTTAAACAACTTAATGTACCACGTTTCCCTCTTCAGGGGTGTTCCCCTCCCTTACCCTCAGGAAGTGACAAAACTGCTACCGGAGCTGCAAATACAGACAACACAATTCTCTTTGTGTCTACGGCAGCATGATAGAGATGACAGGTACACATCAGCCTACGAAATGGCTGCGTGTGCAGCAAAAAGAAGAGCAAAAATTCTTAAGGGATGTCATGTTTCAACAGGCTGCAACACAGCCTTGGCATGTGCCAAGGGGGGAGGCAGAGGCAGCTGCCTGGGAAGCATGTAATGTTTACCTTCCTGTCATAGAAACATTTTTCCTGAGCCTGTCATCACTCATGTTGAATGCTTGCCTGGAGGAAACCGAATGGTTTGCAGTGCTTCTGTACGAACACACCAGTGTGCCTGTCAGCATCACTGGGGCAAGACAGTCCTGCTTTCCAGCCACAGGACTAGGTCTCAACCTGCTCAATAAGCTTTGGAGCGAAGTGCTGAGGAGGTAGTGCTGCATACGATGTGGGAGAAAGCAGCTAGAGTTAGGGAGAGGAAGGAATGAGGGATGGGAACACCCTTATTAAAAATTCTTCCTGGATCCTTTGCGGATGTCAGAAAGCACAGGGAGGATGCTGCAAATGCCTGAGTAACCCTGCCGAGCACATACAGATATGCTGCCCCTCCAACGATCCTAATCAGGACAGACAGACAGTAAAATGCTTCAAGAGTGCAACTACATTCCACCGTGTTTGGCATTATTGCTGGAACTTGAGTGCATAGTTAATGAATGGCACAGTATGATGCTGCAGGTCATTTCCACATGACCACATTTTCATTCCTGAGGAAAAGGTGCTGTGGCTAAGCACTGGGGTTCTTGAGAAACCAAGCAACATTATCTGCCCTACTGTTAAAAGTACCGATGAAAATATAACTCCCTTCTTTCAATCTGTCCTAGAGAGACTGTTCATTCAGTCACATGACAGATACAGTCATGTCTTTCTCCATCAGCATTTCAAATGAGATCTGAAAAAACACTGAGGTAAAAAGAAGATGAAAAAGGACCTGTTTCCCCACAAATAGCCAGGTAGATAGATCCTTTTTCTCTTGTTCTTAGTGGAAGAGAGCCAAAGACGTGCTTTACAGAGCTTTCAGATTAAAAGAAAAATAAGGTATTATTTTCTTCTGGTGGACAAATATATGTGTCTCAGCTTGGTGTGGCTGGAGGGAGAATTCCTCTCTGCTTCTCAGTGAGTGACTTATGTGTCTGTGACAAGACAGATAAATGTAAAAGGCAAATCTCTGTGACGCAGAGTAAAAGGATTGTTTGGATTCCTTTTCTTTTACAAACTTTTCAACCAGGTAGGCATCCTTTGCATTACAGTGTAAGACAGGAACTGACTACCCTGAAGACCCACCAGCGAAGTGGTTCTTCAGAGTGAGGAGAAATGTGTGGTTCTTTTATTTCAAACTGAATTTAGAGAACTTCTCTTTTTAGACCAAATACATACTTGTCAATGAAACCTACATATGGGTCCAGAGATTTTCTTTTTTTATCACTACATTTTATGCCTGGATCTGAGGGTTTTGATAGCACCTTATTGAATAAAAAAGAAATTGGAGAAAACAAAGAAAGCGGAAAATAGTAGAAGTAGTTATGCATTTCGTAGAAGTACAGGGAGAGATAATTGATTGTTTGCTACCAAAAGGGTTCAGTAAGGTTAAAAGTCACTGGAAGCAAAGCTCATGGCAGTGTAATTACTGAAAATGAAAATGGTTATGAATTTCACTGGCCTGAAGAAGAATTACATGGAAATATTACTGCAGCTGGTGAATCTCAAAAGGCAGCTGAGGAACAAAAGCATGAGGTGCTGCCAAATGATCTCCCTGGCAGCTCTGGCATAGTCGGTTACAGTGAGGATGCACTTTCCAGGACACTGCTCTACAGGATGCTTCACTTGGCCCTACAGGCTCTGGAAAAGGTGGTAGAACCAAAACATTCATTTTAATTTTTAACTCTGGAAACAGAAAAAAAAAAAAGCTAATTTTCTTTTCTTTTCCCCTCCATCTCCCTCAGGTGGCCGCGGGTCCCTGGCTATGGTGGGAGAGTAGCACAGCCAGGAAATGCAAGCTGAGGGTGTCACAGGTGACGGGCAGTTGCCAGGTGCTCGGGTGGGTGGTGCCCCATCTCTTACCAGATGTTGATTCTGGTCTAATCTGCTGGAAGCAACTTCTTTTTCCTAAGTGTCTGCTGCCTTCACTGTCATTTGCTTTCCAATGGGTGTAGAACTACTGCTTGTGGAGGCAGGAGCTGTCTTCCTCTCTCTCTGTTTGCACACCAAGAACCAGAAAGACAGTCCGATTTCAGTCTAATCTGCCTTTACAGCACTCCATCACTCAAGATAACATACTGGGAGTGTCCTTTGCTCCAGAACTGGCATGCATCAGTAAAACACGGATTTCCGTAGATTTTAGCCCAGTTCACACCATTGCTATGTAAGCTTGGGTGCAAAGTGGTAGCTAGAGAGATACAACATTAAATATTTTCACAGTGTAAATACCTTAATCAGAAGTAAAAGTCTTTTGCATTTTAAAGCTGTTTGTTCGTAGTGTGACAAATCACGTCTAAGAAGTTTCAATCCTGATGGCTTATCATGACCATCTGGTTACCTCCATGAGTCTGCACCATCTGGAGGAGCTGCTACCTGCTTGGAGGATGCCAGGGTGAAGTAGAGGCTCTTTGTGATTCTCAGACAAGGCGATTTCTGCTACACTGGGAAAATTTGGGAGGGTGTGGTGGGTGGTGCCTTTTTTTCCATGCTGTAATATAATCCCTGTCATATAGAATCTCTCTGCTATTAATCTCTCTGCCTCTCCACCATAATTAGGAATAAGTGCTAATTCACGCTCTCTACTACCATATATTTCTTTAATATATTGCTTATTTAAACCCTGGTTCTATGATGCGATTTCCTCCGTCATAATTTAAAATGCCATAAAGCTATGCAACAAAGCAGAGAAGCAGGTCTTTCCAAACGACAACTAGAAAAGGCGGCTTTATGGCAGGGGCAGTTTGAGAAGTGATAAAATAATAACGCAAGTTCTTTCTTTTTCGAGAGGCCAGATTTACCAGTACACCCCAGATGCATTGCTCCTTGCCAGCCACACAAAACAGCTGTAAACCTGTTTTAAACCAGGATGTTAAATCAAGTTTACAGCTGCTTTGGATCACCAGAATGGCTCAAAGCAGGCACCACATACCAGTGAATGCAGGCCTAATTGTACGCTAATGAACGATGAAGTAGTTTAGCGTGCAATATTCACTTCAGCAGAATGAAAAAGAAATCTTTATATACAGTAGATAAGTTAGAATTTATCCTGGCTCTGCTCGAGGGGAAAAATTCATCCTCTTTTATTCTGAATGGATTATAATTAAGAAAAGCATCAGAGACAAATTATTCAAGGTTAGAAATCTGAAAGAGCTTTAAGAATACATCTCTTCTTTCGAGATATATTAATGCCTGCTCAGGGTGGAGTTACAAGTAGAATTCATAGGTTAATTATAAAATAATGGTCCAAAAATCTGCTGAGGCAAGCATGTGTTTCTATTAAGGAAGAAAAATCATTACAGGAAGCAAGATAAAAAGTTAATGATGCAAATCTCATTGTCTGTTTATAACTTCATTAATGTGGATAACTATTCTATACTTAGCAAGGTGTTCATTACAGAAATCTGTTAAAGCAGTTGAAATCAAGTGCAACCTAGACGTCTGCTTAGTTTTAGTTACCTTAAAAGGATCAAATCTCAGAGTATTTTTCAGTGCTTTCAGACGTTGTTTTTCTTCTGTAAGTAAAGCTTAGGGCTTTAAGGCAATCACCTTGCTGGGAATACAACAGTTTCTGGTATAATTTGACAAACGCAGAAAGGAAAAAAACTCCGGATGACTGATTCTCGTTTGTTTATTCAATGAATCACGCTTAAATTGCAGGGAAAAGTTGGGACAGGGCAGCTCATTAACAGAGAACATTTTCCTCCTTGTACTCCCGTGCATTGCACCAACAGCAGGGCAGGGCATGGTGAAGGTTTTGGCCCTCCATAGTGAGGACTTGTGCATCTCTCATCCCTCCAGGTGCCTTCTGAAGCCAAGAGAGACCTGGCCTTTCAATTTTACTTGCCTTTGGGGTTCTACCTTGCAAAATTGATTGCAAACCCGTGGTTCTATTAAGCAGAATTGAGCCTATTACACCTGGTCTAGCCATAGGCTGAACTGTGGGTACATTCATATAGGCACTGGCAGGCAGAGGTAAGTGAAGCTTTACATACTGAGGCTCAGCCCGCAACCATGTAGACACCTGTGTCTGCTGTGCAAGAGCTCATACCCCCCACCCCTCAACCCCCCACCCCCTTTCAGCAGTCTGGTGATTATCTCAGGCCGAGGGCTGTGCTCACCACAAAGGCATGGCTTCCCCCTCACCGCTGAGGAGCACCCAGCCGGCCCAGAGCATGAACATGGAGAGCTGATGTTTGCCTACAAAATACCGTGCAAAATATTACTTTGGTTAAAAAACACATTATCCCAAGAGGGATAAAAAATGGCAATTTAAAGATAAACCCAGGAAAATCTGGTCTTCAGGCTGTAAGATATTAACCTTTTTTCATTCTTGAGTGCTGAGCATCTCACAGACTTTCAGTGATAATAATAATAACAGGGCAGCAAAATCAGAAAAAGAAAAAGGCAGAGCCGAACTCATGCTTAGGAGGTGTTAAGTTTCATGCTGAAAATTATGCACTTAAAAGGTTCAATTTAGGAAATCATACTTAAGAGGCAGGAATAAAAATAAAAGGTGAACTCTTCATCAAAAAGAATAAAACTATTCAGAAAAATCTGTTGTCACTGAAACTACAGAAGGGAATTATGAGTGTGTTCATGCTATGTCATTAGATGAAAACATCTCTTCTCTGTATAAATGGCTTTTATCAAACTCAAAAATACAATCTTCTCACATTTCATGAGGATCTCCCTTCTTCGGAAAAAAACCACACACAAAATACATTTCCTGGGCTGATATAAAACCTTTCAACAAAAGTTACTCCCTCAATCATGCCAAAAAACTGTGGACACTTCCATAAAATATAATATTTAGATAATATTACAGCAATAATAAAAGATGGTGGTTTAACAGATGCACACTACTTCTGCCTCCCCTTTTTACACATCCCAAGGCATGATTCATCATATTAAATCCAGCAAAGTCCATATGGAAAGATACCATTATCAAATATAAGCAATTCTGACTGTAATCCTGCACCCTGCAGAGAAAATCATATTTCGCTGGTCAGAAAATCTGCTGCAGAACACTTACAGACCAGACTCTCAGCTGGCATAAAAGTTTGTCACCTCCTTGATCTCAAACGAATGACCCCAATTTACACCCACGGAGGATTTAGACCCTTATTTGTTGTGACTATCTCTCTGGTTTAGTGCTTCATTTTTCTCTGCATGGTTGAGCAGTTGAACTGGTCATCTCTGTCTGGTAGGATAAATACACTCATAGCTGATATCTGTGAGGAAGGGTGGATGTTCTTTGGGATGCCTGCTCCTAGAGACCGCATTAGTTTACGGAGGAGTCTGCTGGTCCTCATTTAGAGGACAGTTAACTTTTGGGTCAGCCTGCAGGTGGTTAGGAAACAGTTTGCCTCCTGAAATTAGGACCTTGAGATGGTGGACGGGTAACAGAAGGAAAAAAGCAAAGAAATAGATTACAAGGTTCTAGTTCGCTCTCAAATTAGGGCTAGGCATCTGCAGCTTCAAGGCACTGGCACCCTCAATTTCAGCTGATCCCAAAAGGGCATGGCCAAATTCTCCTTCACCGCTTAGTGGGGCAAAAGGCTGACCCATGCCCAAAGTGCAGTGGATGCTTGGTGACTCCATCCCCAGCCACCAAAGGGAGCTAAGGAAAGCCAAGCGCATGTCACTCTGATTATATCCCTGAATAAATTTCACAGAAATGTGGATCCTGTAGGATGGGGGATTGCTCCTGCTCATGCCCTCCTATGTCTACCTGTGTAAGCAGGTACTTACATATTCATGTAAGCATGCTGATAGTAGAGGGGGCTCTCATCTCGCTCCAACTCTCCTCCCCTTGGCCCATATCCTTAAAGAATATTTGACATTGAGTGAACCACTGAAATATTTCAGGATCAATGTCTCTGTTGGAGTTAAGATGGCTCTAGGTTAATAACTAACCTTACCTTGACTTAAAATATCTTGGACAACACTGACTCTGAGTGTGCAGAATATCAGTCAACTATTCCTTCCCCAGGTATAGGGAGATATTTCTACTATAAACAAGTGGGTTTGCACGTGTCCATCACAAGTAGATGCAAATCCTTACACTCATTTGTGAAATGTCTGAAAATGGACGTTTCTGGAAGCAGGTCTAACTAATCTGTTCTGGCACAGTATTTCATGTGTTACAACTGACAAGGGAAAAAGGCTGGTGTCCTACTTCTCTGTACCTCAAAAACTAAGAGGATGCAAACAAGAAACTGATTGACGCCACTGAGAGATGTGCTTGTGATCAGCCAAGCGGGCTAATTACAGGCAAATTAGAAAGCCCACAAGTGACCCCAGAAATACAGCAGAACCAGTAGCAAAAGAAAATCCAATCAGACCCCTAAGAACACATCCTTTCTCAAGCAGCAAATCCCACCCCCCATCAAT
The DNA here is from genome assembly GCF_000710305.1 of Buceros rhinoceros silvestris. NCBI lineage: Eukaryota > Metazoa > Chordata > Aves > Bucerotiformes > Bucerotidae > Buceros > Buceros rhinoceros. The sequence continues at coordinate 1,367 of NW_010427344.1, read as the reverse complement.
AGTACAGATTTAATTCAAAGCACTGATAGAGAATTTACTGCTAGCAGACTCAAACAGAGAGTTAGTGTGGGAGCCAAAGGCCAAACGAGGCAGATTACTGGTCTCCGTCTAAACTAGGTTGGTTTCTACATTCCTTTAAACATGAAGCTGCAAGCTATACAAGGATTAAACTAAGGTGATTTTGCCAAGATGCAAGACTGAAAAATATCTGTTAGACACAATTGAATGTAGGGGTTTATTTCACACCAATGATATGTCTGAATTTCAACAGAATAATACTTCTTGAAATGGGTTGTAATGTGGAAAAAACCAACAAACATGTTATTTTCTTATGCAAAGGAAGAAAAGAATTTCTTCCCCTATTTTCCTATAATCATTGTTGCTTAAATGTCACCTTTTCTTAGGACATTAAGTATGAAGAAAGTAGGCAAAAATGTTGGGTTTTTTGTTTCTTTGTATTAGTTTGGGGTAAACCACTTTCTTTAAAAAATATTTCTGTCTAATAATTTGGCTTGCTGGAAAAAATTCAGTTGTTAATCTAATCTAGTTGCTGATAAAAGCCAGCAAGCATCTTAACTGTACTGAAGAGATTTCTGCTCATCAATTAAGCTATGTAAATATTGCAGGTACGGCAAACCTCGAGAACCTCTGCCTTAGCATTATGCATTTTTATTCATATGTTCTGAAAGTTAGGTCCATATAAGAAGGAAAGTCTTCCTGAACTGCTATGCTTAAGACTCCATAATGAGACCTAAAAGGTTGGGTTTAGCTGTAGAGTAATATTAACATTCTTAATTGACAGGGAAAAAAAAGAGAAAAGAACCACTTGTTTTTATTTCTCGCTATTTAAAGCATGATTTATGAATATACAGAATGATGGATTATACCGCATTACAGATATAATCTATAGAGTCAGGCACATCGTATTTATCACAAGCAGGAAAGATTTAAGATCGTTATCATTACATCCAAGTGAGTTCTGACAAAGCAATACATCTGTTTTCTGTATATTCTGTATAAACATGCACCTGTGTTTGCCCAGGAATATGTGAAGGTGTGTCTGTAGAGATCTATGCCGAAAACAAGAAAGAAATGTAACAAAATAGTGAGAAATATTTCTGAAAAAGAAAGAAACAGCACGAATAACTCTCATTTAGACAACTTGCAAATCATGGGGGATATCAGGTTCCTTACCCAGTTTCTGCCTGGATTTGTCTTCAGAGGAAAGAACGGCTACCTGTCTCCTTTCACTCCACCGGGCTCTGGCAGAGATTGCAGACCTCCTACCAGGAGGTCCTTAATGCTGAGGAACCACAGCAGGGTGACGGTGATACCCGCTATGGTTATCATGTCTTGGGGACAGCTGT
>NW_010427343.1:31410-35514 GCF_000710305.1 Buceros rhinoceros silvestris | reverse complement strand
AGGGAGAATCCAGCCTTGTCAGAATGAGGAGCTCCTGAATAATTTTTAGCTGCTTTGGAAAATGACTGGAAGCATTTAAATCAAAACATTCCAAGGTCATTTAGACCTTTTTCACTTTGATTTTTTTTTTTTTTTGGCTTGAGATTAGGTTGGTTCATTTGTTAGACGTGTGAAGACATCAAACAGTCCTGCACAAGTAATCCAATTGAAATCAACGTCTATACTTTGGTTTCAATATCTAGTCAAATGTTAAAGATGATTACATTTTATTTGAAACAGACATTGAGGGCAATTAGACTCCTACTGCTCAGATCCCTAACTCCTAAAAATTAGTCCCTAACTCCTACTGCAACACATGGGAAATGGAAGCCTGCTGCCCTTGCTCCTTGAGGGGACACAAAAATATTTAAGTGAGTTTAAAAATCTGAGCTGCATTTGAATGAGTTTCCTTTCACCATTATTTTGATATTAACAAAGCTGGGGGGCTTTCTTGGATCCTGCCAGGATCCAGCCTGTTCTACCCAGAATTGGCTTTGTCTCCCCTGTGTTATTATTTGCTTCAGCTCTGCACTAGGGTGAAGGAAGTCCTTCCTGCCTTGAGCACCCAACCATTCTGTGAAGCAGCACAGTCTTATCTCTGCATTAGTGGCACTCTGTATTCCCAGCTGCTCATGGGTTAATGAGTTTGTTACACTTGTATAGTGTAAAGAGTTAATTTACCTTTCTTTACTAATATTAGCCTCATTGGTGGCATCCAGTTGGTAGCACTTCTCTCTTGAAGTAGAGCTGAAGTGCTATCATTGTGGTCAATTTGACCGCCATTTCCCCACTCCCCAACAGACCTCAGCAGGATGAAGGTGTTGATGATGAAGCAACATGCTAAAACAAAGAAAATCCTGGATGGAATCAACAGTCAAAACTACAAATGAGAAAAACACCTGTGTGCTGACTGACTCTACATGTCCGAATATAGATCTCAGTCTGAATGCTTGTACTGACCCGAGGAAGGTGAACCAGAGAGCATGTTTAATGCCAATATTCCTCAGCTCTTGGTCCAGCTACCTCACATAGCTGGACAAGGCACAGGGCTGGCTGGGACTTCAATTACCCCTGTGACACAACCCTTTCATGAAGGACCTGGTGGCCACTTTCTCATTTGCCACTAACACAGAAAACTGCTGTTGCATGTACCAAAACAGACAGAAGCACATGTAGGGCTGTGCCAACAGGTGGCAAGGTCTTAACTATCCAGTCTTTGCCATCCACTCAGCCCCAAAGTTTGCTAATGCCCACAACTACCTGCTCCTTCTGTCCCAGCCAGTGAGTTCAACTCATGTCTAAAATAGAGAACAGAATTACCAATTAAATCTGACTCTGGATGCCTAAAAGTTGAGCATTCACAATCATAACAACCTCTGGAAATGCTGATTACTTTATCCAATCTTATAGTCATTATGAAGCTTAACATCTACTTGAGGCTATAGGGAATGAAACGGTAAAAAGTTAACACTCTAGACAGAATTAAAAAGTTGAAGATTTTCTGGTGCTGGTCTATAGTTCATTTATTTCACCGGGTACAAGTGGCACAATAAATACACTTTCATGTAAATGCAGAAGAAATAAGTAGCTGCTTCAGATTTGCAGGGGAATTTCTTTTGTAATATGCAACTACTGTGTTACTCCCACAAGACTCTAGACCCATTTGTAATAATCTCTTCAACAGACCAGTTATCTTTGTTAATATTTATCTCTGCCTACTTGTAAAAGAGTAAAAGGCCTTCCCTATACTGCAAAAGAAGCCCATGCTGACCCTACAGATAATTGCTGTGCTGAAAAATCCAAGAAGTATTGCAAATGAACTCAGTGCCAGAGGGCTGAGATTATTTATTTTAACAGTCTTTGTTGTCTTGAACTCTTCTCAAGATCAAGACATCAAAAGCAAGCTGATTTCTACCTTCATCCTCAACTGTGTGACACGAGTGACTTAGCACTCACTGAACACAGGTTCTTGTTGCCTTTCACATTTGCTTTCACTGACCCAATCCCCAATTAGCAGTGAATAATAAATAGTCACACTTTAAATTATACTCAGTCTGCTCTTCTGAGGAAAGGAAAAGGTCAACGAGTGGCGTTTCTGTCTTTTAAAGGATTTTAATACAACCTCAGAGATGGCAATCTGAAAATTCAAAGCCGTACAAGAATTTGGCTCCACAGGGGCAATATCTGTTGCACTGAGAGCAAGAGGGGCTGCGCTCCAGCGGACCTCAGTGTTTTCAAGCCATGTGGATGATGGCTTGTGCCCAGTGATGCTGATGTCCTCGGCACCTGTCTTGCCATGCTCCACAGTGCAGCAGGGGACCTTGTGGCACCCCTTGCAGAGCTGTACAATATTGAGTCCCAGTGGGGTGACTTAGGAATGGCCATGTCTTCAACTTTCTCTTTTTCTTACTTTTTTCCTTATCTCTGTCCCGAGGATCAGATCCCCAACATGTACCACAGAGAGGTACAAAACTGGTTTGCACTGTGAAATGTACTGCGATGAAGGCCTGGTCCGTCTGATCTGAAGTGGCCCCTTTGCCACTTTATTGAGGTAAAATCACAAGTACCTCAAAGATGGAGTTTCATCCTTAGCTCTCAGTTGCATAGGTTTAAGTAAGCTCCATGCTATTACACTAATCAATTATTTTTCTCTTTTAATTCCAGTCTGTCTGCATGAAGCAGACAATAAAATATGGGCAGAAGGAGTTGCAAGATGAGGTAAGATAGAGGCTTGAACATTTTTCAGATTAACCCAATTGCTTTGTGTCATTTGAGGAGATAACAGGCTTTTTTCTCTTGTGGCTAATGAAACTGAGGCCTCAGAAATCTCCAAAATGGGAGGGGTGGTCAGCCCCACCCTCACTCCTTTTGCAGTTTACTGGGATGAGCAGAACACCCCAAATGGGGCGACGTACACTCATTGGTGGGAAGCCAGGGCGAACATACCCACAGGCAGATATACCTGTTTCAAAGCCCAGTCACAGCATAACATACTGTCTTTCTCAACAGCATCCTGAGGAGAGAGGTTTCCATGCACAAAAGTGAGCACTCCTTCCACCCAGGGAAGCCCAACCAAGGCACTGACCCCAAACAGAGTCATCAGCCACGTGTGGTCCCAAAAGCTTTTGATCCTGTAATTCTTCCAAACACCAGTATTTTCTTCCATATTATTACTTTCCATAGTATTTCCATATTATTATTTTCCATAATATGCTACCTTAGAATTTAAATTGTATTCATACTATTTTTCTTTCATTTGCACAGTGCATGCATAAGTCCTGCAGCATTTAGTGATGCTTCAGGGCTTACATATCACCAACACCACAATGCACTAGTACCGCACCAGTACCCGTGCCACAAGAATCAGGCTGTCATTCAGGCAACTGAGTATGGTACATTGGGCAGAGTGACATCTTGTGAGGACCTTCAGGGGCCTAGGAGATATAACATGGAATGGTGAATACCTTCTGGAAGCAGAATTAAAGAGATCACCAAAAATTTAGTTTCATTTTTTATAAATTAAATGGAAAAAAGAAAATAGTCCAAGGATACATAGGTTGTTATTCATGGATATCTCACCTTCTTTCATAATGACATTTTTCAGCTCTTTTAAAGTGCTTTTCAGCCTCCTGCTACTGTGTGCTATTCATCATGCTGTGGCATTAACTGTTGCTTCAGAAATATGGAAGTAGGTTCACTACATAGGGAAAATAGTGTCTAGAAATGAGATATAATCCCACCTGAAGGCCCATTTTAAGCTGATGCCTGGATAAAATCTATCTGTTGCCTATGCACGAGGCCCAAGCATCTGCATACACATTTATCCAGACAATATGCATAAGTGAGAGCACCTGGAGACAGAAGAGAACATTCGTGCAAGCTGTTTCTGAAACCACTTTTCTGTAAATAGGGCACATATACTGTAATCCATCAGAGGACAAAGCACACTCCTTAATTCTAAGCATGCAAGTAATTCCCATTGCCTTTGCACAGTGTACCTGGGCAGATCAGCTGTCTGTGCTTCAGAAAAGCCTTTAAAAAGTTTTATTTTATTTCATTTCAGCA
>NW_010427343.1:23654-31290 GCF_000710305.1 Buceros rhinoceros silvestris | reverse complement strand
CCACCCATGTGCTTCATATTAACTCTGCCTTAAGTACTTTGCTGGAGTTCTCTCACTTCTGAGATGGGCTCTACTTTCTTTTTTTCCTTGAACTGGGATTATTTCATTTATAAAATCTTCATTATTTTTAATTATTTGTGACTGGCATGCACCAAAGAAAAATGAACATGCTGAAGCTGCAAAATCTGCTTGAGAAGGACTCAAGGCAGGAGGACAAAAAGGTGTGCTAAATGCATAATGGATGGTGCCATCACACTTCCAACAGCAAACCTTCACAGTACTCTCAGCCTAGCCACTTTTGACCGAAGGTTTCAGGAGTTCACATGATGGAGACCACAAGCCCAGAGTTGGGGGAAAGACAGCCTGACGCAGTGGGCTCAGAGACAAGCCTTGCAGCAGCAGTCACCAGCAGTGAGGGTCTCCGATGCTTCCCTGTAGGAAGCAGCATATGTAGGTGATGCACAAGCAAAGCACCTCTTTTCAAAGTGACTGGTGAAGTTCTAGTCTGTACAGCCCTGGGCAGCCTTTAACCTCCCTCCTGGCAGCATCACCTGTCAGCTGGGTCCCCAGGGTCACTGAGAGATGGCTTCTTTTATTATACACATGTATATCAGCTCGCACTGACTTCAGATCCCGGCTCAGAGACTGCATAAGAGAGGATAGTATGCAAGGTCTCAACCAACAAGCAACACTTTCTTTAGGGCACAGATGTTGGCATTTGCTTTTCAACACCTTGCTGTAACTTTACACACGTAGTCTGGGTTTATTTTGAATCAACATATCACAGCATATAGTTTATAGCTGTCCTCAAACCCACTTCCAGGAAAAGACTCTGACTGTATCACACCACCATCACCTCTGCTCTGTGCCTGCTAAGGTCATTGTGCCTTGACTCAAGCAGGAAGAGTATGTATTAGAAGAATCAACCTTCCCTGCTATTGTCTTGGTCCTGGGTCACTGTGAAAGCCAGGCATGTTACCTGCAAAACTCCCCTAGAGCACATTTCACTCACCTTCCTCCTAGTTATGAAATATTTGTAAAAACATGAAATATTCATTAAAAACATGAAATATCTGCTGGATAAATTCTACGTGGTTCAGTCATAGTGCTTGCTCTCCCACCCTACCACCTCTCTACTGAGCTTTTCAAACTTTAAGATTATGGTCTCTTTACGTGAAATGGGCAGACATACACCCATCTTTGAATTCAAAGGGAAACACCTGAGGACGTCCAGAGCAGCCTGTTGATTGTCTGCATCGCAAGGAGGGTACCAAGACGGGATAATACCCAGGTGTCCTCCTAGCTGCAGGCTTCTGCACACCTCAGAGTAGTATCTACATGTTTCAGACACTGGTCTCAGGCTATGAATGAAGTCAAGATTTCAGCTTGTGTTCTGGAGGGGCAGGGCATCTAGCCTTGTGGACACTTGGTGATACCACTCAAAATACAGCTTAAGAAAGCTGGCGTTCCTACGCCTCCCAGTCTGGCCACAGGTCTTTGAAGTAATTCGTATATTGAGAAAAGCACCATATTCTGTAGTCAGAAACAGATTCCTGTGTATCTCTACATTTCTTAGAAAAAGAGGGATGGGAGAGGAGAAAAAAGGTTCCAAACATGCTTTCAGAACGTCTGAAGATACCAAAAAAAAAAAAAAAAAAAAAAAAAAAAAAAAAAAAAAAAAAGGCTAAAAAGTAAATAAAGGAGACAGACTGATTTTTGCTGTTATTTCAAAGCAAACTGCATGATTCAGGCATATCTCTTAGTCATGCTCACGACTGCTTAGGGTGTCGCACATAAAGAGGAGGTGGAACTGAAGAAAAGAACACCGGGCAGGATAAAAACACTGAGAAATAGGACCAGACCCTTCTCTTGTGTGCCCTGAAGCAGCCTGCTCGTTGGTTAGAGATGCTGGACTAACTCTCCCACCACAAATCAGAACTATCAACATACCTACATTTCTTCAGAAGGTGAGGCAGCCCCCTGAATTCAATCAGTAGGTGACCACGGTGCTACATATTGTAAACTACAAGAATAAAGTGGTCAGTGTCGAGGAATTGCTCTGCAACAATTCAGGAGATTTGATCTTCAGTTGGGGCAAACCGTGGACAAACACCGGAGAGTGAAGATCTGTACATGCATCAGCCCTCAGGCCCTGGTAGGCTCCCTGCAACACTGGCACTCCAGCTGTCATGTACTCCCAGGCTGCTGTGGAGTAATGGCAGGCTGAGCATCTGGTTCTTTCTGTTCATGCTGGGTCTCCATTTAGTTCTTTTCCGTAAACAGTCTGATCTCTGTTATGATATTGCACATGTATTCTTCTCCAAGACCTCTGTTTCTATCTCTGGCTATCCACTCTACCTTTCCTCACCCTGTATCACAGTCCTTTTCTTCATCATCTGCTGCAAGGACCTCATTTGTCAAAGGGACAAGACCTTCAAGATGTAAAGGAAGAAGCCCATGAACACCGCTTTCATCCCACTGTGTTTGTTGGAAGGGAGCCAGGTGCTAGCCAGCCATGAAAAACTTTGCAGGGCCAGTTTGTTTAAATGTATTTTACAATAAACGTTTGTCAAGGGCATGGTGCCCTCATGTCAATGGAAAGGGACCCACCCCGGAAGGAAATCAGATATTTGAGAATGCCACTTCAGCCAGCCAACAGCAGCTCCCTGCCAGGGGTGCTGCAGGTGTGGGGGGACAACACTGAGCCCCTGGCCACCACTGGGGAAGAGAAAATGCCAGACTGCTGTTGATGTGTGTGACCTGAGCAGAAAATTGAGAGAGGCGGTGCTAGGTAGGCCAGCAGCAGCTGACCATGCTGGAGTCAGCCCAGGTCATCTTAGTGCCTGGGCATGCTACCAGACAACTCCCTGGCATCACTACTCAGCTCTGTATCTGGATTCCTGATTTCTAGTAACACTGAAAAAAAGGCAAGATGGTGCTCCTCTCGATGTTGTAAGGACTGGGGTGCTTCATGAAGTTAAAAGCCAAACTCCCTGCCCTAAGCATAGTCCCCCACATGGGCACAATCCCCCACATGGGCACAGTCTCCCAGATGAGCACCTGCAAATTCGAACACAACCTCTTCTGCGGGTACAGCATGCAGGAGGGAGGCAGAGGCTCATTTTCCAGCTACAAACCGCTGGAGTGATCTGTTGAGGTAGAGCTGAGTACTCACTTCATTATTGCCTGCTTTGAAGCAGTGATTTGATTTTCTGCTCTTTTTCCCCCCAGATTCCACGGTGCCTGATGTCTTCCCACAGCAGCAATGCAAGTCTGAAGCTTCAAAAAGAGACACATTTTAGAGAAGCACAGAACTGGGTATGGCAGACTGCACCAGCAGAGGCTGCACAGAGGCAAGCGAAGAACCACAGTGCACAGAGCTCATTATTCTTGTGCTGGCTGGGTCACTCACTACTCTGGCCAAATGAAGCCAGAAATACATCACAGACCTATATAGTCTGTATTCACACCACACCTTCAGAAGTTATACATCAGGATGAGTGTTCTCTGTACACCTCTATATCTACCCAAAGCTAAAATGCTTCAGCACCAAGGGATTCTTAGAGACGATGGAGTGATGGAGGAGGAGAGATCTGGGAAAATTTTAGAGTTCTAGAGGTGATATAAACCAATTCTAGAAAGGTCCCACAGCCAGCCAGGACTTGAAATAAATGCCTTACACTAGTCAGGGGAGAAGGCAGGAAGGCTCCCATCCCTCCAGCAAGAGGAGGCACAAGTATCAGGCCCTCATTGTCTCTATAAATGTTTAACGCTCTGTTGTTTAGTGCTGATAATTTCAGACTCAGAAATCAGACCAATGCACTATTTCAGGTTTTATGGTAAGCTGGAAATACCGTGGCAAATTTCACAGCTCTGAGTCACTGGGGATTGGCTACAGGGAGAATGGAGGGAATTTATTACAGGGGTAAGTGGCAGTCATATTCTGCCACTAGAGTTTGGGGGACCCTGCATGGGAGGGAGACCTGGCTGGTGTTTTGGCAGCAACAAGGAGCCAGGGCACCAACCACTGGCCTGTGCCGTGCCCCATTCCCTGTCAGCAGTGACAGCAGTGTCACTGTCCAGCATCATTAGGAAAGGGTCCTTCCCTGCTGAGCCTGGTGTGCGCTGCCCAAACCTTGCTCTCTCCAGCTCTGAAAAAGGATTATTCAGTCCTTATTGTCAGCAGCTGAATGGAAAGGCTATGCAGTAGGTCTGAGTCACAGAGACGTGATGAAAACAAGCTGCAGAATATAAAATGCCAGCTGCTGCCTGCTGCCAAGTCAAAATTAATCAGGTTGCTTGATCACTATTGTGATTGCTAGCAGAGAAGCGTATGTATATTAACTTGATTTCCTCTCTATTGTCTAACCTGCCTTGGGGTTGTATAATTTACAGGTAATTAAGTTCAGCAAAGATTACTGAAAAACAGAAAAGGATGTCAACCTAACTCTCTTTTATTCATCTGCCAGTGAGACCATGTTATAATTTACCCTTGAACTTTGGAAATATCTCCTATAAATTCACACTAAAGGGAACTTTAACTATGCCAAAACCTAGAGGGATTGTCCCCATGCCATGGAAGGAACTATATCATACTAAAAATCACTTAGGAAAATCACTTCTGCCAGTAAAAGTCCATTTAAGTCTAAGACCTCACTCCTTAGTCTTTACAGAAGTCTAACTCACATAGAAGCCGATAGGAGGGTGCTATTTTGGGTCAATGGAAAATTTGTCTAGACAGGAAGAGAGAAGGAATATTCTTCTTTATAGTACTAATCAGGATAACACAGAGTCTGGGCTAATGTTTAGATCTACGCTGCAAGAGCTCTCTCCAAAGATGTTATGATATGGCCTATCTATGGCATAAGATATACAGCATATATATATATATACACGTGGTGGTTTTCTGTACAGAGCCCCAAAACTTTACAAAGTTAGGATAACTTAACAAAAAAACAAACAAACAAAATCATTTAAAACTTCTTTTTTTTTCAGAAAAAAAAATATTCCAAACTGTTTAAGAAACATAGCCATGAATGTGCTCTTGGATTTTGAAGTTAGAGACCTAGCTGAATTTTTGTATAAGTTTTAAAATCACTGGTATTTTGGTTCTGAAAACTTTCATTTTAAGTAATCAAAACCAGGTATAATAATCTAAACATAAATTAGTTAGCTCTGATACAATTAAAATTCACCACAAGGCACAAAGGAAGACCACCTCTCCTCCTGAACAGAAGTCCATCTACCCCAGTGTCCTGTCTGCCTGTGGCTATTGGCAGCTCCGAAGGGAAAACACAATCTTTGTTGTGTTTTTTACCCACAGTTCAGCCATCAGTCATTTCATCACAATGTGTCCTACTCGTGTGCTGTGTGAAAAAGTGCTACCTTGCCATTAACCTCATGGGTTTGGGGGGACAGGGAGTGGTGTTCACAGGATGGTTTCATACATCTTGCCTTTTCAAGAGGTGCAAAAATTTTAGGTAGAAAAGGGTATTAAAGATTCTTCTTAGCAACATCAAGGGCTGGGTGAGATAAATCAGAATATATTCACATAATGTAGTCTTCTGCTTATTTAAAAAATATTTTCTTCATTATTTTCATAATTCCTTTGTTTAATTCACCTTGGGCACAGAAAGACTAGTGGTTTTATTCCTTTTGAGCAGCTTCTCATGACCCAGTACAGTTGCATAGACCTCCTGTGCTGGGGCAAGCTGCCCCACCTTGTTCTGTGAACAAGAAGGTCTCTTCTAGAACCTGAAGTCCATCTCCAAAAACACATTTTTCATTCCACTGCAGACAAATCATTTCAGAATGATGCCATGGAAACCTATGGAGTTAGACTGGATTGTGTTAAGATCAGAATCTAACTTAAATTCCCCAGGGAGCACATCTCATGTTAAAAAAACCACATTGTATTTACTCTCATTGCCTGCTGCTTCTTGCCAGTGGGTGGCACGAAGCCATCATGAGGGTTAGTACCAGGACAGAGGAGCCTTTTAAACTGTTCTAAACATAATTGACTCAGTAGAGAGCTTTCCAGTCCTATTGGGCTGGCTCTTTCAAATTAAATAGAGTTATAGCAGGGCCTCTTGTCCACATCACAGGATAAGAGCATGTAAAATGGAATTGAGAAAATGGAGCCAGTTTGCGTTCCTGCTTATGAACATGCAGAGAAATCAGCAACTCAGAAAATCACCAGCTATTAGTTTATTGGCAATTCACGCAGCTTAAAAATAGCTATGGAAATTTGTACCCAGACCATTGCCCCCACCTCAAAATCAGCTAACCATGATTGTAGAAACAACAGAGAGCCCAAGTGGTAAATTCCTGATGCAGCTGTTAGGCTGGGGCCGGAGAGGAAAAGCCAGGGGTGTAGGGCACAGAAAGAGGCTTGCACACATCACAAGCCCCAAACATCTAGACCTTGACAAACAGAAGCATGAGGCCGACTTCAAAATTCTCCTAAATTCGATGTTTTGTCTTACAGATTTTGAGCCTTTAACTTGTAAATTTTGCACACACCATAGCGCCAATTAACAAAAGTTTCCTTAATTAATGTGGGCACCTCCCTCATTGCATATCCAGAAGGACTTTGAGGAAAAAAATAAATGCCAGAATCTGAAAACTTGTCCTGATCTAAATGGGAAATAGCTGTACTATTACAATAGGAGAGGTCTTGCCACTGACTGACATGGAGGGGGAAAAACCAGTAGACCTTTCCCCCACTCCAGTAAGTGCATGCCTGGAGTTGAAGACATTCCATGAGAGATGGCATCAGATCATACTGTGGCCAAGGGGGCACAAAAATCAAAGTGGTGCTCTGCCAGCTGTCACCTCAGAGAACCAAGCTGTGGTGCGGGAAAGCAGAGGTGACTGAGCTCGCTGCACACAGTTTGAGTAAGATCAGTAGAGCAGATATGCCTACATGGTGCCACACCAGAGCTAAGAAAACTGTTATCTGACCAAGTCCTTCTGCTGAATTTGAGACCTTGACTTGGTTCACCAGGCACTCTTCAACACTGTGTGGAAGTACCGCCAGGAGGTGGGTGCATGCTAGCCCAGAAGTGTTGAAGCAAATTAGGTAACCATGCACTTTCTTGTGCATTTTGTTTGACTGTGGCTTTGGATTCCTCTTTGGTTTCCTCTGCTTCTCTGTTTTAAGTCCTGAGGCTGAGCTGCCGACCTTGCTGTAGAGACAGTGAGAGGAGGCAGAGGAATAATTCTCTGTATTAACTACAGTTTAGCCTGGTTAGGTAATTCAGACTGTTACTATGTCTCCTGGTTAATGAATCACTGCTTTTACAGATAAAGTATTAACTTGAACAGGGAGACGGACGTCCCCCAGAGAGGAAGGTAAGCTGATTTAAGTACCTCTATTCTAGAAACACCACTATTTTTATGAAAAAAATGACATGCCATTTCCACAACTTCTGGACAAAAACCTACTGAATTCACCCCTTCAAAGAGCTGAGGCTTCCATATTTCAAAATCTTTCCAGTGTGCACTTCCAGATGCACTGTAAAGGCGAAGCAACCCCAGCCCAAACCTCCTGTGGCAGACCTGAGCTTCAACAATTGCAGTGGGATAAATTGGCACAGACATCACACAAAGCACAACCCCCCCCCCCCCAAACCTC
>NW_010427343.1:14611-23591 GCF_000710305.1 Buceros rhinoceros silvestris | reverse complement strand
CAGCCCTCCACACCCACCGCACACTCCCCCCCCCCCCCAAACTCTGAATCTTGATCCCCTTACTGAGTCCTGGTCTTAGGACTTCCAGTGTATCTACATATATTTTTTTTTTCCAGTCTTTAAGGGTCTCTTGGACTTCTGGAAGTAGTAATGCAGTGAAAGATTTCAGGGCCATTTGTAATTTCTTTAGGGGTGTATTATTCTCTTGGTGCAAACACGTATAATTCCTATTAATAATATCTGAGTGGTACGTTCACACAAAGAAGCAATGTACTCCCTAGGGAATAAAACAGGGTCTACCCACCAGACTGAAGTTTGTCCGTTCGATCTTGCAAATCACTTTTTCATGCTTGCAAGGTACTGTGCACATTGCTCGGGGACATTTCTTTCCAGGGTTCTGCTGAGTACCTTGAGGGTCCAGCCTGAGACAAAGAATGACCCAGGCAAGTGTAGAAAGAAGCAGTCATGTTATTTGTGTGCACTGTCCCACATCATGCTACGTTACTCTATGCATTCTGAACACAGCTCCCTTACACCAGCTAATCAACAGCACCTTAGGATTAAGCTAGTATTTTCAAGCTTAAAGTAATTTAAAAAAGTAATTAATCTTTCCCCATTTCAGACACCATCATTGAAGTTGCTGCCCATCAGGGACCTGCTGCCCTTCATAGTGCTGGCAGCAGTAATGTTTAGCGGCACACCATGTTGGCCACACGTACTCAGAAAGAAACCCCAATCAACCCATCTTAGGTCTACGCTACCACAGTAAAGCTCAGACCAGATAGGTGGCGATGAGACAGCAGGCCCAAAGTGTTCACACAGCTCAGACAAAACTTATTTATGGATGAGTGAGGAGAAAACAGAGAAATTACCCACGTGTAACGTAAGCATGCACATGCATGTGCATAACCAACAACACTACCAGCTGTTCCTCTCTTCTGACTGTTTCAACTTCCCAACCAAGCAGTGCCTTCTCCCAGCCTCTCCCCATATCTTATTTATTCTGCAGTTTATCTCCACACACATCCTCAAAATTTTTCTATGCTTCTTTCTAAAAGAAGACAGTGATGGAAAATCCCTTTTTCTCTGGGAGAAACCATCTGAGTTTATTGCTTGCCAAACGGTTGGTCCCAGGGTCAGCAAGAACATTCCCATTCACAGGGATTCATAGCCAAAATATTCTCAACTCATCATTGGGTTTGATCTGTAAGAAATGCAAAGGGCTAGAATCTTCCTGCTCTAACCGAGCAGGTGGGATTTTAATCTTTTATAGTGATATCTTGCAAGGAAAGAAATCCTTGGCTACCAGCTAGAAGTTTTCTTGTTCACATCTAGATCAGAGGTATTTTGGCAACCAGAATTTTTGATGTCCTGAGGAGGCAGGTAGTTCAGATGTTTGTTAGTGTAGGTGTCAAACTGCAGCAAAGTGATAGCACAGGGGAAGTCAGACATGGAGATGCCAGCATGGATGGGGTTTCTGAACATCAGGACTAGCAGCCACTTGAGGCAGCTGAGACATATGAAGATTGAAACTAATGCAGAGGATTGTCAGGTCTGCTGATCACCTGTATGGCTGATGGTTGGGAAGCCATGACCACCAGGGGCACAGAACAGTTCTCCATCACCTTCACAGCCTACTCCAGACATCTCATGTTCATCACACTCAAGAATGGAGGGCATCGGAAGGCCAGAGAACTCTGCATGTGTGAGCCATGGGTGTAGGACTTTGCTCCAGTCCATCTAGCCTGTTCTCTGCTAGATCCACTGCTTCAGGAGCAGCCAGAACATTGAGAGCCATGGTAAAACTACTAAGCATTTGGGGTTTGGTTTTTCTTAAGAGTCTGGGCAAGCTCTACCCAGGTAGGCCTCAAAGGCAACAGAAGATCTTGTGGGAGAGGTCTACAGAAAAAGAAAGGGCCCTGAACTGCTTCCACCTGCCTAAACCTACAGTATCTGAAGAGAACATCTGTGGGCACAGCAAGGCCAGAAGAAGGGTCTGCTGCTGCTGCTCTCCATCTTTTCCCCCTCACTCTAGAGGATATATGGAGAGGCACTCCTGCTGACAGAAATAGTTTGCACAGTACTGTGATGGGTCATAATGGGAAAAGATTTTTCTTCCCTAAGCACAAAGAAACCACACGGGTTTGTGGCTCAGAATGCCTTTTTTGCTTGCTGTCTTTGAAGTGTTATTTCTTTAGAAGCAGTGTCCCATCTTGTCATGTTTTAAACATGAATGGAAGAAGTAGGTCCAGTTTCACACATACTCTTTACTCCAAATCCCCTCAAGCTGCCACTCTCCACACATGCTGCCCTGCTTTTTGTGGCCTACATATTCCAGAAGGATTTTCAGAGGCATGTGGCAGGCAGTATACAATCCTGAGTGAGCTCTTCTGGAAACCTGGTCGCTTACCTGAGCATCTCAAATGGCAGCAAAGCACTCCTGAATAGTCAGCCCCAAATGAAGGATGAGGGAGAAAAGAAATTTAAGGATCAGCTCCCCAAACCCATTAGCTGTAATGAGAAACCTGAGCGATGTTAATCCTAATCCAAAATTTGTGTGCTATTTTGGGCCACTGAAACTTGGGATTTTGGATGGTCTCTCTGTTTTGATCTGTCTGCAAGGGAATTAAAATGGCTTGCCATTGGCAGATCCTAATCTTCCAATAATGGTGGCAACTACTTCCCTCACAGTAGGGAGATTCTTGGTCACATTCGGGAATCCTTGAGACAGGCAGAAAACAATGTCCTATGATGCTGGCAATCAGACCATCTTGAGTATTGCCAGTCACATCCCCTATACTTACCAATATCCCATCTGGAGACTTTCATTTGAAACAATGCCCTGCTTTGCTATAATCCATCCTGAAGTGCGATTTCCCAGTGTTTTGCCTGTTCAGCATACTGGCTTATCTCAACCAGTCTGATTATCAGAGAGTGCAGTTTACAACAATAACGAGACAGCAGTTAACCCAATTTGACATGTCTTTAGGCAGTCACAAGCAACAAGCCTCTCCAGGACAGGGAAGGCGTTTAAACAAGTTGCCCTTGTTTGGTGAAGAAAATAGAGCTGCAGCTCCTTTGTTGAAGCCTGAATGCTGTTGAGGGGATCGGATTCATAAAACACATCCAGTCATGAAAGAGGCAAAGATTCCCTTCCAAGTGGAAAATAACAACTCATGATACGAACAGTGACTTTTTTCCCTTTTTTTTCCTTTTTTTTTTCCCCCAGCAGAGCTAACTGCACACTGCACTGTGGAGACGAAAAGGAGCAAGGTTCCACAGAAAGGATAAATAGGAAGATCTTTAACTCTTGGAATGGGCTGCTGCATCTGAGGTAAAAAAGATAAATGCATCCTGCAATATTCCTTCAATTTGTAAAGATTTAAATTAATGTCTTGGTAAGATACTTTCAGGAGTATTATGGAGAATGATTAATGCACAGTCTACTTCAGCCATCATTATCTCCTCACCACCACCACCACCCCCCCAACCCCCTCCTCGTTTGTATTTCTTCCTTTTATTTTTATCATTTTGAAATTTTTATTGCTACACTGATCTGACTCCGGTTTCTGACCAGAAAAAAGAACACAATTACCATGTCCATGTTCAGACACACTTGCCAGTTATGCAGTAACGGATCAGCATGAGCAGAGCAGGGAGGACTGGAGCCAGGACCTGCTATGCAATTAAAGTAACTACTCAAGACAAAAGCAAGCTTCACAGGCTTGTGTTTCCTTCTTGTACTCTCATTTGAACATGTGGCATCAATAATGATCACAAAATGGAGATATTTGCAGATGCTTAAAAACAGAGGGCAGGGGGGAGGGTGTGTGGTTACTTCTCTCCTTAGGAAAGTCTTCTTTCTGTTTCGGGCAGCAAAAGGTAAGCACACCAGCAATAGGCATGGTCTAAGTGGCTCCCACAGGCCATTTCACAAAATCTTTTTGCTTAGAAAACTTCTTCAGGTGCTTCATATGTAGGACCAAACCCTCTGGTAGTCTTCCATCACTCTGAGTGTGCCTGGTAGTTTCAAAGGGCTGAAGAAAGGCCCCGGTGTCCCATTCAGAAAAGATCTGTACCCTACCTGGACATCTGGGCACTACAGTAGTAGAGAGGTATAAAGGACTTAATCGTGATGCTATCCCAAAAATGCAGCTTTCCAGGTATTTTGTGGGAAGTCAATAGCAGAGAGGGTCCTTGGGAATACACTTGTTTAAAAGACATTTTCTCTAGTTTTCAGTGGATAAATAGTATTTGGTTTGGGTCTGTCCTGAACACTGCCCAGAAGAAAGCAGACTGGAAAGTCCTCACAAGAGACTCACCAACCCTTTCTGTGGTGGGATCTTAGTAGATTCCTTACTGACCACTTGCAGGAGACGTAGGTGATGCCTAAGTTTGCCCCTATGAGCCACTGCCTGGCTCTGTGCAGCTTCAAGGAAATCCTCAGCTACCTCTTCGTAAAACCCTTCTGTGCCAATGAGATGGTGTTTAGCAGAGAGCAGGTGCCGTCTCATAACCTTTAGCAGGCCTGCGAGCTTGCTGGGCCAGACTGCATCCACATGTATGGGCAGTCCTGTCAGGCTTCAGAGTAAAAACTTTAGCACAAACATTACACACCTTCCCTAGGCACATGGTACTTGTTCTACATTTAACACCAGAAAAGAAGCTGTTCGAGTCAGTGTTAACTTTAAACTAAGCCCATTGTTTTCTACGTCAATACAAAACCACTGGGCCATATATTCAATTTACTCAGATCTATTCTATCCCATTGGCATCAATGGCAACGTATGGGTATGAATCACCTGCATAGTACTGGGTAATAATCTCAGTATATTCAGATTTACAGTCTTGTTTTCCATGCTCTTAATGTTTCAGTATGGAAAGGACTTTGGTAACTATTACTGAAGGGTTTCATGCTTTATCTAGTTTTACAGTTCTGTGTAGTTAGGACATTAAAAAACCCACAACCTTACAACAATCTGAACAAAATATTAATTATCCAATTGATAAATCTGCTAAATAAAATGTGTTGTTCTGTGCTTAGTCCAGCCAGGGCATCTGTTTTCTTGGCTTTACGGTACTTAGTACAATGAATAATCTGCCTCCAGTCATCCCCTGTCTCAGAGCATTATGCTGCCTAAATCTTAGGAAAATTCCACTTGGTCTCCTCCAGATAATCCACACTCCTTGCCCCCACATCAACAGCTGCCTTCAACCAACCATCCCACAAAAAATGGGGTCTGCTGCCTTCTTGCCTTCACAAATTGCTCCTTCCCATACACATGAAGCCTGTTTTGAAATGCTTTTATAGGACTTTTCTGCCTCCTGTAGCTACGTCTGTATCAATAAACAAATACAATGAAATAAACCAGGTCATTCTCTGGTCCTCATAGCACAGCCCACAAATGCCCTTCTCTGCAAAACAGAGTGGTCCAATTCAAACCCTCTTTTGGGAACAGTGCTGGCCCAGGCTACACTCTGGAAAATACCCTGGGATTGTGCTCATTGGAGAAGGGGCACACAATCATCTAAGGGATATCAGGCAGGTGGAGAGCGCTGCCCTGGGTTTTCTAGCCCATGCAGAGCAATATCCAATGAGACGTAGCTGGTGCGTGTCTTGGCAGGCCCTGCTGCCTGCAGGCGGAATGGCTGGCTGATAGTGCTGCCAGCAAAATAAAGAGCCTGGACAGGGTCAAGATGGGAGAGCCTGGGCAAAATGTATCTGCATGCTTGGCTTGCTTTCTGCTCATAAAAGACATCTTTGTTTAAATTATCCAAAGGTCTTCAACAGAGTCAGTGAGTGATGGGATACTAGCTATGGGTCTGGAAAATGCCTTTTTGCAGGCTTCGTGGGGGCTAGGGATAGGACTGGGGCTCCAGGTGTTGGAGAACAGCACTGCTGTGGGGCTAGAGCACTAACAACTTCGTGGAATGGGGGACTTGCTTGTCTCCCCATGGGACTTCCCAATTTTCTGTACATGTGTAAAACACAGGAAAGAGAGGTAGAAAGTAAAGGTTATAAGGGGATACCTGAGCCCAAAGCAGACATCTTCTGGCGGTGATAGCACAGGGCCTTGTTATTATTCAGGTACAGTCTCAGCCCAGGATCTACCCTGAGAAAGGCTCCCTTTCTCTTCACACCTTTCCCCGTGGGCCTGAGGAAAGGCCAAGACTGCCCCAGCTGGGGGACACCTACCCCTTATTTCCCTACCCAGGAGTCATCTGCCATCCGTGAGCGAGGAATGTGAGAGGATGCAGCAAAGGCTAAGAGTGCAGCCTAAAGACAGCTACAGGCATATGCAACTGAGCAAGATAAACGTCTTGTTTAATCTCCCTGCCCAAACTTTGCATCCCAATCTGCAGCCAGCTACCTCAGCTAGAAACTCCACTATGGTTTGGTTTGCAAGTTATCTTAGAAAAACACTATTTCAGAGATAGAGCAGCAGGATGGAGACAATGCCCTGCCACAAGAGAGGCCACCGTGCCTGGGACTTTTCCCAGGGGCCAAGTCCCCTGGGACTTGTCAGGAGGAACCCATTCCAAAAGAGTTATAAAGGCTCAGCAAACTCCTCTCCCTCTGACTGCAGAGGCAATAATTCAGGCTTCTAGCAGAGGTTTTTAGAGATCTTAACTACAAGCTCCTGGGGAGTTCCCAGCTGTATGTTAGCTGATCACAGGGTGAGATGCTATTTATAATCTACAGTATTAAGCACTAGTGTGGAACAAGGGTAAACGTTACAGCACTGCTTAAGAAGCCTTCTTGTATCAGCTGGCCTTGGACCCCTCTGGAAAAAACAGCCTTCAGGCCTCCAGCATGTATCCAAAGACCAGAAAATAAGGAGGGAATGTCAGGCACAAGAGCTCTTTGACAGGGTTGTTGCTGCTTTCTGGCTCTAGCTGCATTTTATTCCTTGTGCAACTTAAAACTCTAGCTTGTAAGAAAATACCAACTACCTGATGACAAAGAAAAACAGTAAGTAAATCTAACAGTTCTGAGGCTTTTATTGAAATGTTTGGGGAGTTTAATTCATTAGGTGGTAGAAATAGATAGTTCAGTATCTAGAACAGTATGAAAGCTTGGAGTACCACCAACCAGAAACTGGAGAGCCAAACAAACTAAACTTTTTCACAGTCCCACACAAAAACAGTCTGAACATCAGGCAAAAGTTATTTTCTGCTTTGGAAAAGCCAGTTCTCCCATCACTAAAAAAGACTAAGACACGTCAGATAACTTGTGTTTTTAACAGTTAAGTGGCAACAACTTGCCTGTGGCCAGTTACACAGAGACCGCTCTATTTTGATCTATTGATTATGACCTACAGATGAGAAAGAGCAAGCTGCATTTCTGAGAGCAAATTGTGCTCTTTTCAGACTGCATAGCTGAAGGATAGGAGTGTCTGACTGAAGGGACCTATGATGTTTTTAAAACTGCCCCATGTCTCCTGACAGCCTTTGCCAGCAGGAAAGCATCTTTGGCTCCCAGGCGGTTGCGTAAGTATCGTTTTGCACGAGGGAAGTTCTCCATTATTTATTAAACATCCAAATAAAGAGTCACGTAAACCCACTGTGAATGGTCAGAGCAAAAAATATGAGAATTTTGCCTTGGGCAGCGCAACCCTTCCATATGTACCTCTGTTTTGACAGCTGGGTGGGTTTTGTTTTTTTCCAAAATATCTTTGCATATTTAAACCATGATGGGGTTTGCTGAATTAATCTATGGCAAGGCATTCATTTGTCCCCACCCCCAATTAAAGTTCATAGAAAACACATGTAAGCCTTACTATTCAACGGGAAACTAATTCCAAATGCGCTAATAATTCCTTGCTTGGTGAGTTCCCTTCCTTCAAGTAAAGTGTGCTCTGTGGTCAGTCACTGCCCTGCCCTAGGCTGTGGACATCAGAAATTATCTAATGTACTGTTTCCCATGTAAACTAGAAATTTTTAGCCACTGCCTAGTTTTCCAAAAGCTGTATATATAGGGAGTTTAATGCAGGAGTAAAGGCTTAGAAAAATCCTTCTGCCCTGCAGAATATGGTCCTCCTCCACCAGAGGCAATGGCAGTATACAAGTTCTTGCATAAATCCAAGGGGCAATGAGGCCTTTTCCTCTGTAAACCTGCTGACAGGCTATTGCAGACTAGCACGAATTAGAAGAGGAAATTAAGGGGTAAAAAGAGAAGTAAAAAAAAAAAAAATTGTAGCATAGCATTGTTACTGCTTAAAGCAACCTAATGTTCGCAGCCAACTTCCCCAGGCCACCATTTTTAATTCTCCAAGCTCAGTAGGATATTGCAAAATGATTAGCCCAAATGCTTAACCTCAGTTCTGGGTGCTGCAGATTGTGTCTCTGAGGAAGAGAAATTGGTGTTTTAGTCAAGACTTTCAGTCTAAATTTTATTACAAAGCACTGACAACTGTCTTGCTTCCTCTAGTGCTGTGGGGCACTTTCCTTCTCACCTCTCTAAGCTTCTTGCTGGCCAAAACTCCTTAAAAATCTTACTGCCTCTTGGCCTTTTCCTTCATCTGATACATTTTCAATTCTGTGGGTAGCCTCTATCAAATCAATTGTCATTTAACTTCAGGAGGGTTGAACACTACTCATTTAATCCTTAGATATGGTATCGTCAGTGAAGGATATGATTGCTTCCAAATATAAAACATACTAAAAGACTCCTCCTTCTTTTAGTGTAAATATTTTGAATCTCACAGGCTCCAAATAGGCATATCTCCTGGTGTCATTTCTCAGTTGAAATACTTCACCACAGGTAGTACCAAATCCTGGGAACTTCTCTTTATCTGTTGCTTACCCAGATACTAATTGGCAAAGACCCTTGCTCTTTGTCCCATGGTCAGTTACTTGCTTCCGTGTATCCCTCATTGGGGATCTTATCAAAAGCTAGCTGAGAAGCTGAGCTAACAATGATGCTTTTGATCATCTCTTCTAGCAAACCCCAATAGTTTTCTCCCTCATAGAAAGAGTG
>NW_010427343.1:7155-14516 GCF_000710305.1 Buceros rhinoceros silvestris | reverse complement strand
AGCATGCATTCAGCTGCACAAAGCATAATGCAAGTGAGAGTTGGTGGTTTCTGTGTAGATACACTACCCTGGCCTGCAGGATTGTCCACGGTACCCCACTGCCACAGGTATTTTCCACTGCCATCTCCTCAGAAGAAAGCCACGCACCTGATTTTCAATTACAAGAACACAGACTGACCGGGTGCTGTCAGAACAAAAGGATTTCTAAACAAACTACAGTCTTTCTGTCCTGTTACAGAGACAAAAGAGGACCGGTGAATATAGAATTTGTATTTCTTATTTTCAGTACATCATCTACTTCATTTTTTTAGAGTTGCTGAATGAGTAATGTCTTGTCTGAGTGGAAGCCTCTAGAGGAGATTTGGACAATCTACCACACACTGCATTTTTCAAGTAACTCTGAGATATATCAGATGGTATCAGTCATCTGATCTCCTGTAAAAGAGCCTGAAAGATGACTTTCCATATCATCTTCCTCAGTTCACCATGATAGAGCTCCCTTCTCCCTTTTCTATGCTTCTTAAATGGTTTTCTTGGCAGGGGCGACACACACTGCCTCTTGCTGCTGTGGGACTGATGTAATTTGTAGCTATTATTTACCCTAATATCTCTGGCTGTCTAACACTCATTTAACCTTTTGATTTCATCATTATACCTAATTTGGCAATGCTTGCTCTATTCCAAGATACTTCTTGTGCTGGGATGGGTGTCTCTTTTTACACATGAAGGAGATTTGGGGGAAGAGGGAGGTTCAGGGCTTAATAAAACTTCCAGTTGCTGCTAGATTCTGCAAATTTTGCTTTTTTTTTTCCCACTGCCCAGATTGTACAGTGCAGCTGTGAGGTCTTCGGAGTCCTCAGCACAGGAAAGACATGGACATGTTCAGGTAGATTCAGAAATGATCAAAAATGATCAAGGGAATGGAACAGCTCTTATGAAGAAAGGCTGAGAGACTTAGGGAGATAAAAGGCTGAAAGAGCCTGGAGAAGAGAAGACTCCAGAGAGATCCTATTGCAGCCTTTCAGTACTTAAAGAGGACTTACAAGAAAGATGGGGGCAAACCTTTTATCAGGGCCCATTGTGATAGAACGGGAAGAAATTATTTTAAACTAAAAAACAAGAGATTAAGACTAGCTAAGAAGGAAGACATTTTTTCCAATGAAGGTTTTGAAACGCTGGCACAGGTTGCCCAGAAAGGTGGTAGATGCCTCATCCCTGGAACATTCAAAATCGAGTTGGACGGGGCTCTGAGCAACCTGATCTAGGTGAAGATGTCCCTGCTCACTGCAGGGGGATTGGACTAGACGACCTTTAAAGATCCCCTATGAGTCTATAATTCTATGATTCGATGAAAAGAAAGCCATATACACAGTGAAAAATGATGCCAGTACATCTGTCCAGGTTTTCACGGGCAAAGTTAAGGTCCAGTTTGCAGAGGAAGATGAGAGAGGATGAGCTTTGGAGGAAGAGGAGACATAAAACCAGGGAACCAGTGTGCCTATGCACTGCATGTTTTCACCTCCCCATGGGATAGAAAAGCAAAGCAGAGAGGTACCTATTTTAGGATATGCTTCTCACATTCCTGACACAGAGCTGGGTGCTGCTGGAGTGCCAGACATAGGAGAGGGAGGCCCGTGTGGAGACAGAAGCATTGTATAAATTAGGACAATGCAAAGCTCACAAATCATCAGGGCAGGCAAAGGAATTAACCCTGATTATTTAGCAGAGACTAGAAACCAAATGTCAAAGCCAAGGGCATACAGCCCCATTCAGGGCTGGAGATTTTCCAGCTGACTGTAAAAGCAAAGAAAATATGGTGCAATCTCAGGCCTCCAGATGGAGAATGGGGTTAATCCACTGGAAAAAAAGGTATGTATGTGTTCAAAATCAGGAAAAGGAGAAATCAGATTTCTCCTACCCAATGAGAATAGAAAATAAAGATACGGAATTAAAATCTGAAGCCTCATATGGCCTATTTTGGGTGTATGGTATACGGAGCAATTTTTTTGCTGGCTTGCACCAACTTTCATACACTAATCATTTAGTGAAAGCAAAGTAACTGCTGCTCTCTTACCCAGGCTAACTGTTATAAAGTGGCAGCTGCATCGCTGACTGCTACTGATCCTGACACCGGTGCTGAGGCCACATGCCGCTGGAGATTTCTGGTTTTGGCAGTGACCTTGTGCTTCTGCCCTCTCTTCCCGTGGCGTTCTTGTAGGTTGTAATGCAAGGTGATACATCAGCAGCACAAGAAGCAGAGTGGTGTTCATGAAAAGAGATTGAAAATGGGCACAATCATTTTTAGACCAAGGGCAGCTGTTATCTGAACTTGAACAATAGCTTGGGGAAGAAATTGAGAGCAAATTAAAGATGGATTTTTTTTTTCTTAAAATCAAAAACAGGCAACTGGGCCAATTTCTTGATAACTCGGCAGTGCACACCCTCGTGTTTGCTCCCCCACAGGCATGCACAGAGTTTTAAGTGTGGTGTAATGGGGTGCCTCTACTTGTGAACTGAGAGTGAAAATTAACCTGCTTTCATGGCAAAACTACAAGTCTGTTAGGAACAAAACAGAATAGAGGGAAGAAATCAGGCCATTGTCATAAAACACTGGCCTCTGCTGGATAGAAGATCACCAAAATAAAAGTTCCAGAAAATAGTTTCAGTGATCTAGTATATAGTATTCTTCCAAGTCAATACTGAAATCTTGCTCCAGCAGATGACTAGGAAGAGCTATGCTGTTAGAGGCTCTGTAAAAGAAAGTGCTCTTTAAAAGGTCCCATGGCACTTTGTGCAAGAGTAGAGGATATTAATCAAGGTGTCCAGAACAAAATCTGTATCTTGGCTATTAGATATTCAGAAGATGCTTGGAGTTCCCTGCAGTTTGTCATCTTTATTTTCTTTCCTGAATTATTGGGTGCTTTTGCTGTGCTCCGTTCAGCACTTTCCTAGATTTCACCCTGCCAGTGGCTGCATTAATTAGTAAAAGGAAGTACATTAAAGCATGTGGTCTCAGTACTTGGGAGTGACTTATGCAGATATTCAAAGCATTACTTTTATTCCACAAGACCATGGACAACTATGTTGACTAGAAAACCTACTTTTCAGCACTGGATCAAGTTCATGCAAAATGCTATTGGAGTTCAATCTGCATTCATCTTCTTACAAAGTCCTAGTTCCCAATTCAGCAAAGCACTTCAAACAGGTTAATGATTGCACTGATTTCAACCCACAAGTAAAATTAAGGCTGTATTTCATTAATTGGTGACATCAGCACTTTATTTGTCTGAGGTCCAACTAACCATGCTTCAGAGGAGCCACTGGAATCTGTAAGTGACTCATGTCAGTCTGAGTAAAGGCTGAAAACTGCATTTGTCCCATTTATTCATTGCAAGAAATTCCAGGCTCAGATGGTCAGTGCGTGATTTGACTGTAGCAATGCCAAAATTTTGTTCCAGCATTCAAGTTCCAGTGTGCCTGGGTGTTCGCTCTTGACTTGTAATATTGCCCGTGTGATCATATATTTCAAATGCAGAGAATGAAAGCCAGGCTTTGTCAGACCTGTTTGTTAGATTGAAATAGTATATTGCTCGTGAAAATACTGTTTGAACAAAACTGTCTTCTTTGATGTGCATCACTATCTCAGGCTCTCATCAACGTCACTTCTAAGGGCAATAAGAAACCCTGTGATGCTCCAGAGCTGGCACTGGCAGCAGGATGTTTGTAATGACTGTAATAGTTAAAGTTGCTCCCAATTGCATCAGCCTAGGAGAGTAGTTTAGGAGAGGACAGTGTTTTAGCCTTCCTCCAAAGTTCCTCACCACCTTTTTAGTACACGTGCATTGACCTCCGCATTGTCAGTGATGCTTGCCTTAATTGTCTGCCTTACAAGGCTCAAACAGGCCTTCCCATGCTTTCTCTCCTGATGTATTTAATGTTGGCAGAACGCACCAGAAATATACCCAATGCTCCTTTATTATCTTTTAAGCTTTCACTAAAGTTTTCCTTTGCAATGCCAAAAAGAAAACTGAGCTCTTTAGGCTCGCTCTCCAGATGCCACAGCTGCACAGACTGGCCATGCCATCTCGACACTCCCTCTGGTCCCTGCCAATGTCTCTAGCTCTATTCCTCTGTAGTCCTCACACTGTATGGTCTAGCGGGGTTTCGTCACCACTTGGATGATGCATGGAGCAATGCAATCCCGTTCAGTGATTGGTTTAGGGGCTTACATAGCATCTGTGTCCATAATGATCTACAGCCAAGAAGAAAAGCGGGGCTGTCCTCTTGTGCCCTGAGAGGGGCAGCTACAGCAGCTACACCTCCTGCAAGGAAACTTGGGAGGAAGGGCACGCAGCTCTCCTCTTTTGACGTGAAGGTCTTGCTCACATATTACACCATAATCTGTATTTCTGATGCCATGCCACCTTGGTTTATGGACACAGTATCACTAACACAGGGCCTCAAAAAGCCAGGCCCAGCCAATACTGGCCCTGGTTGAAGGAACTTGAGATGCTTGGATGGTTTCCAGACACCCCCTGTAAGTGCAGTGGCTGGGAGGAACACCAGCAAGTCATGTTGGCCAGGAGCACTGTCAGGCATCCGTGCTCTGTGGGCTCACTCCTAATTTGGTCATAGCACCCCCTCATCTTCATTGAACCTGTAGCTTGGAGAAGCCACAGGAAGGGTTTTCTCCTGCTCTGGGGAAGCAGCATTGCTTCCCACTCCTGCAGCAAATAGGTGCTCTCAAGCATGGAAATATTCCATATCCTCAACCTCCCTCTTTCCCATCGAATGTGTCTCCTCAGAGCAGGGAGACATGCAGTTTATGGTCAAAGGCAGTCCAAAATGCAAGTACCAGCTGCTACTGGGCTAGATATGGTGGTTAGCAGTTCTGTATCAGCACCCAAGGTGCGGGGCAGGGTGCTAGGAAGGGGAAAATAGAAAATGAAGTTTGGCTACTCACAAAATTAAGTGTAGTAACAAAATTATCATCCATACAATGATCATTTTATGGCCTCAAAGCTGTAATCATGCTACAGTTGTTAAAAAGAGGCCATAAATGGAAGATCGTTTCCAGATTTATCACAGAAGGGAATTAAGCATGTTCCTTAGCTGTAATGGCTTATGAGGTCATCATGGCTTACGTCATATTCTCCATTTTCGTCTTTCTTGCAGAGGTGTCCTATTGTAAAAGAAAAGTTGTTAATGTGCAGAATTTCATGTGACTATGACTGTGCATTTTTCCTGACAGAGAAATAAAATTAACCTCTATTCCCTTAGTCCTTGCACTATAAGGTTGCTGGTGCCCCCCACAGTATCATTAAAAAAAAATTACAAGGGGGGCTTTTTATGGCTCTAATCAACTCTCGCTTGTGCTGGAAATAGCTCAGCTGGGACACCCAGGCAGTATGCATTTATCAAGGCTGCTTTACACCAGGCCAAACAGAGGTCAGGCTCCTCAAAAGATCGGATAAAAGCATGGTTTGTTTTTCCTTGTTGCTGTCAGTTTTCTGAATATTCTGATTTGGATTCCCCTCTCTGTTGCAATTAACCCCATTTAAAATCTGGGGATTGCTAATGCTTTTGCTTTTGAAAGGAAAGGAGTGCTACAACCTAAACCCCACCTGCAGTGTAGCCTGGCTTTTGCATTGTCTGCAAAAATATACAAGGCATGGTGTAACCAATAACTGTAAACCCACTGCAATCAGTAGCCCAGTTAGTATGCTGATTATACCCACCACCCACACACACACGCCTCATTCTTGCTGAGTGAAGTAACTGATTACATGCACAGATCAGGTGGATGATTACTACAGAGATTTTCATCATCAGTAAAACAAAACAGGGCTGCAGAGGGCATGGGGCAGGGAGAGGCAGGGGGCTTGGTCCCAGCTTCCTCCCTGTGATGGTAGGAAGCATTCCTGGAAAACCGAGCAGTGCCAGTCAGGGCACATCAGTTTTGGAAACCAGTTTTGGTTTGCATGATGCAGTGGGGCAGCTTTGGCAAAAGTTTCTTCACCACTTGAAGAAGTCTCTCTCAAAACCTAGTTTACTTCCTGCCTTGTTACGCTAATACTTATTAGGGTGTTACTGATGCCAGGGGCACAAACACTCCCTGATTTCACATACTGGGACCATTTTACAGCCATTTTTGCTGTCTCCTTTTTGTGCAGATCTTTTCAGGTTTTTTAGATTGCTTTATTAGTAAAGTAAAAATAATGAGGACAGGATGCCTAGTGAGAAAACCTTGCCCTGCTGATGGTTGGGCAGATGTTTTTCTCCCCTGGCTGCATGAAGCGCTGTAGTAGTTGGATGTGAGCAGACCTCTACGATGTTAAGGGCAGGAGCAGGGAGAAGTTGCATTCTCAAAGGCAAGTTAGGATCAACACAACAACAACAGCAAAGCAAAATTGCAAATGGGAAACACATCTAATTCCCTTGCAATAACAGTTTCTTGTTAAGCCATCAGGCATGCTAAATGCAATCCATGTGAAATTTCACTGGGGAGCTATGGAGAAGTGGGGAAGGCAGTTAAAAAGCCTTCTTGCTGCAGATTTCAGAGAGCAGCACTGCCTATAATTTCCTTTTAGGCAGAGATAAAGGAAGGCTTTCCTATGAGCAGAAAATACCATGTCCTCCTGAGAACTGGGTGAGCTCAATATTGGTGTTCACATACTGAGAGGTGGCTGGAAGGACCTGCTTTGGGGAAGGGCTCTTCAGCTTTCACCAGTTATCTGCTCCACTCTGACACATTGAATTTGTGTCCCTTTTTGTACCAAGTCAAAATCACTTGTGTTATTCCACAACTTGAAGCTCTTCCAAATCTTTCTTACTGTCAAAGAGAGGTTAAACAAACTAACTAAACCCCAGGGAGAGCCTGGCAATCTGTGCAGCCAGTCTATCTTCCTGAAGAAATCCCATGCCAGCCATGCAAGTTCATCCCTGCTCATGCTACTAAAAAACATCTCTCCTCCTCCCATGTGTTTACATATGATGCCCTGGCATGCAGCTATTTACACCAGACATCACAATGCGACGCTCAACTTCTGATATGCAAAAAGTAATGGTATATGGATTTTTGTTGATGTCCTTTCCTTCAAAGTTAGACACCCCATCAGAAACATTTCCTTCCAATTGCCTCATCCCCAAATGGTTTCTCAGTGATGTTCAAACCATGACGCCATCAGCAATCGTCAAGGAAGGCAAAGCTTGTAAGGAAAGGTAAAGAAGAATTTTAAAAGAAGAAGAATTAGAAGAAGAATTAGAAGAAGAATTTTAAGAAGAAGAAGAATTTTAAGAAGAATTTTAAAGCACCTGCATCTGAATGCCTGCCCAACCCCTCTGTGTTCGTCAGTGAAACC
>NW_010427343.1:0-7110 GCF_000710305.1 Buceros rhinoceros silvestris | reverse complement strand
TTAAGAAGACTTTTAAAGCACCTGCATCTGAATGCCTGCCAAACCCCTCTGTGTTCGTCAGTGAAACAGCTCTTGTGTTTTACACCACAATTCCCTGACTTTCCTCGTGTTGGGTTATGTTTCCCTGCCTTTTACAGGTGTTTATTGCAGGATATGTGCTTTGCTTAGATATGGAATGGCATAATACCCCTCATGTCATATTGCAGTCCAAACTTCATACAGAGTGAACTGGCTGTTACGTGACCTTTAGACATAACGCCATAAACCCAAGTGCTCCTTCTGCAAACCCATCATAAAATAGTATAGTGGTGCAAATTCTAAATTCTGGCACTCCAGAGGCCAACCATCTTTCCAAAAGAAGAGGAATATGGCTATAAAATCAGGTTGAAATATTTCTGAGTCTTGTTCAAGACTTAAGAAAATACTCATGTTTTGTTCTGGGGAAAGACAGTTCCATGAGGCTGGAACACTTCAAATGTTTTCCACCAGGAAACACAGCTCCCTGGGAATTTAATCTGAGTGATCAGCTCCATGAGGGCCACACTGTGGAATGTAGGATCTAAGTTATGTCCACGTTTATATGTGCCTCTACAGCAACTGTAAATCACATCTTCACCCCCAAGGTATCAAGTACAAGTTCATAGCCTCAATCCACTCACGCTGCCATCTCAACAAGGGCACTTGTCCTTGAACTAAAGAAAGAGAATGTTGGACCAAAAGAATGTTCCTCTCATGATCATACTTAGCACAGAGCTTTTTTGTCCACAGATCTTTCATCAGAGAGTATTATCACCTCCCCTAAAAAGATGTAGTAGAATCCAAATCTATCCAAACTTTTCTAAACACCAGGATTAGGAGTGTGATTTGTGTGGAAGTGACAAATCTCGGAAGCATGCCAGGATCTAATAGGAACAACTAGAATCAGTCAGCTAAATACGTTCTGCCGGGCCCTTGTCAAACTGCTCTCTGCCCTAATGCATGGAGAGAAGTAGATTAGAGAATCAAATGGGGTGTATTACAGTCTCAGAAGCTGGATCTGGTTATAAGTCTATTAGCATAACAAAAAGGAATGTACCAGGGCAGGAGAGCTGCCAAGGGGAGTGCTGGTAATTGCAGTCACAAGAAGAGCAAACAGAGCTCCTGCAGCGGCTGGCTGCAAGCAGGCACAGTTAAAGCCGGCAAGGGCTTCCAAGGGCTTTGGGGGAAATAGAAAACTCTTATCCTTTCTGGTTTGATCCAGTGCAGCTGTGCAGAAGGACAAAAGAGCTCACTCAGCATTGACCAGAGGAAAAAGTCCTGTGTTTCCAAGAGACTGGATGTCTGGGCAGCGGGTGAGGAGTAAAGCAGGTGTCTGAATCTGCATCTAGGAGCCACCAATACAGCAGCACACCAATGAACCTGTCAAAGTGGTTTTTCCTATCTCAGTTGGCTCACAACAGAGAAGTAAAGGCCAGCGTACTCCTCCTGGCCAGCAGTTGTGTACTCCCATACCTCCTCCAGGACATTGTGAGCCAGGGGCTGAGCTGAGTGACTGCAAGATGGTAAGGGAGAGGGCACTCCTCTGCTCAGAATAGCAGCAGATTTGTTTAGTTGATTAATAGGGAAGAAGAGCAAACACAGTGAAAAATTGTTCACCTAGGAAGAGATGACAAATTTCTGTGAACAGAACCAGAAAGGAAGCTGAAGAGCAGGAGAGCAGGGGAAAAGGCCTCACTCGGAGGAAGTGATGCCCTACCCTTCTGAGATGGCCGTCTGGGGCTGATGAGCAGCTATTAGTGCTCTACCTGCAATGAATTGCTTCATTTATTTCAGGACAAAAAAAAAAATGGTTTGTTCAACCAAACATATTTTTGGTTCAACATGGGAAAAGCTACTCTTGAGGATGAGGGTTGTTTTCCTTTTTTTAAAAAAGAAAAAAAAACCACACTTCCAAAAACGTCTCTCTACTTAGGATTAGCTGTTTGGATTTGCCAAACATGACCTGAATTTTGACGTGGTTTATCCTACCTATGGCTGAATAATTTTAGAGAGTTTATGACTGAAGGGCTGAAATAAAGGCCCTGTTTAACTTCTCATCAGATTTGTGCAAGATCTGGATACAACAGCACAAGTCCAAGACCCCAAACCTGCTGCGAGAACGGGCAGTCAATTTAAGCCCTCAGCAGCTAAGGAAGCCAGAAGTGCTTTACAGCACCTCTGTGCAGATTTGCACCCTGTCCACAGCCCTTGCTCTCCACAGGCACATCCTGGAGGCACAGCACCCACAGAGGGCACGTGGGAAGTAGATGGCCTCAGACTACATACTGTGCTTGCAGACAGTAGCATATGTTTGTCTGGGTGTCTGCAGCAGAAATAGCAGAAAAACAAGAGAAAAGGCAGCAAGCAATCACTTGACCTGACTGAAAGATGGAGAGAAATTTACAGGTCAAGAACGGTTTGAAAAGTTGTGATCAAAAAGGATGTCTCTCCTGCTGTTTACTTCCACCCAAGCTGAGGGTGGCAGGACTGTGGTAAACAGCAATCGGTCAGCACCACCTGACTCCATTGTCTGTTTTTTCTGAGAGCAAACCGCAGTCCTTTGGCCACCCATCTGAGTGGTGCTGGAATAACAATACGTTGGGAGTTGATGTCTCACGATGTTATTTATTGGGCTAGACATGCCAAGTGGTGCAAAGAGGCTTATAACTCCCTGTGCCCCACTTCAAAAGTTACCTGGCCGTGCCACATGACCTCTAAGCAAGCAAGCCAAGGTTTTAACAATATCTGTTTTCCTCTGTTTCACAGGTCACTGCTTATTATAAACTGCCAGTGTTCTCCTGAAAGATTTATTGTCAAAGGCAGCATAGAAGACATCTGTGCAAAACTATTGCTTCTGTTTAGGAGGCACTCTCTGTGTGATGTAGGTGCAAAATTTTCCCTTCTTCAAAACACACATTTTTTCTATTCAGGACCACGATCCCATAATTCCTTGCAGCATTTCAGTGGCACTTGTATAGAAAACATTCACTTCAGAACAAGCAAGACCGAAAGGCTAACAGTATTTTTTCTGAGCAAACTTGTGAACTGTTGGCAGCCAAATATTTTTAAGATTTATTCAAGCTAGAGAACCTACCAGTTCAGGTCATATTTCTTCTTGTGTTCCTCCTTAAATTATGAGCTTCCACAAGGCCAAGTTGCTTGCATGTTTATTTTCTTTAACACAGCAAGTCTGCTGTGTTAAAGGCAATAACCTTTTGAATTGCCTGGCTGCAAACTTCACATTTCAGCTCCTTCTGTGGTGCCCACTGTTGTTTCCTGTTGATGTGAGTCAAAACCCCAAACCGTGTTTCTCCCATCACTTAGAGCAGAACTATTCTTATGCAGACCTCTACCAGTACAAACGATGCAGCAATAATAGTAAAAAAGAAAAAAAAAAGGAAAAGGAAAAGGAAAAGAAAAAGAAAAAGAAAAAGAAAAAGAAAAAGAAAAAGAAAAAGAAAAAGAAAAAGAAAAAGAAAAAGATAAAAAAAGACTACTGCTATAAATACTTTTATTGCTGGCATAGATGATTTACTGCTCACTTAGTTAATTCCTATAAAATAGCACAGCTGAATGCCTTTAAGTTGCATGCATACAGATGACTGATTAAATACACAGTTAAATGGCTTGACCTGGCACAATTCTGACCATTAAAATCATTAAAGAAATAGAGCTTGCAGTTCCCTCGAGGCAAAGTCTTCCAATGAATAATTTTGATGTCACAGTGGCTTGGGGCAGTTTGGGGTGAACAGCATACTCCCAAGCCAGAGGGACAGCTGGCACCTGTGGAACCGGCTACCTGACCCCATCTCTCACCCACAACTCCCTCTCCTTGCTCTGTGCCATGGAGACCAGTCCAGCAGGACACAGGGGACACCAGGATGGGGGCAAAAGTTAAAAGAAATCAGCCAGAAGTACTAATCCATATTTTGACAAAGCTTCAGTTAATTCAAGCCTTTCTGTACAATGCCCAGCTGCAATTGCAGCAGGGGATCAGCCAGCACCACAAATGCACATTCTTCTGCTCCTGTACACTGGCTCTTGGTGGTCCCGGCAGGAGCTCAGGTCAAGTGAGGTGACCAGAGCTGGGTCGTCACAGCTGGTCACGTAGGACTCCCCGCCAACGCTTAATATCATCTTTGCAGGCTGAGCCATGGGACTTCTTGGGCTGAAACTTTGGTCTGGCTTGGACTATTTGAATAGCTACCTTCTGGTGACATGAAGGAGAGTTTCATTAAAACAGGAGTACCCTTGAAAGAATGTCAGACTGTGCTTTCATTAGAAAGTTTTCTCTGCAGTTTCCATCATCATGAAGAGTCTGCTGCTCACCCTCATGTTCACTGCTGCTGTGTTTATGTGCATTAGGCTGGAGTAGGCATCTTCTTGTCGCTAAGAGCAGTTTAGCTTTAGAAATTACTGTATTTCTACTTACTTAAACAGACCTAATTCTCCAACAGAAGTGTGATTTCAACAGAAGCAACTAAACAGCTTTGCCATTGTGGCAAGGCACCTGCTTCTATATAAATTTCATTTAGCTTGTCATTCTCCTTGGCTTTCTGGAGTAATTTTTGAACAGGTAGTGGTTTTTTTATTCTGCTAAGCACATTCTCTTTGAGAAACAACAGTATTAATTAGAAGTGTTCTTGTGTCATACAGTTTGTAAAACTAAGCCGCCATAAAATTTATTATTTTTTTCAGAGGACAGTGAGGTGAGGCTCTCTTGCTTTAACCCACTAATTACTGGGGGAAAACAAGTATGACATACGGAAAAATGTTACTGAACTTATAAAAGAGATCTAGAACTATGCCATGACTGCAAGGGTGATAATGGCATTAATAGAGCCTAAGCCAAATATCTTAATGAATCTATTGCAGCTGTATGGGCACCCAAGGGGAAACAAAGGCAAATGGAAGTCTGATTTATGTTTACTGAACTCAGCATGAGGTGTTGTTTTCATTTCATATGAAATTCACTCTTTTCGCAAACAATTGCACTAATAAACAAAGGATTGGCTGAAGGTTCGGCTGACAGCATCTTGCTGGGTCTCTTTATAAACAGAAGACATACGGAGATAAGAATATTTAGTTCCACACATTCCTATTTATTCACCTGCCCACAAGGTTCAGGTGATGAAGCCATGGGTGGATACGCCAATCACCATGACCCATGTCTCAGCTGCTGATGAAGAGATACCCTGTGGACATAGCCCTGGTACTGCTCCACTGCAGGTAGCAGCAGTGACTGGTTTTCTTGGGCATTTGGCAGATAGAACCTCCCCACATACTTCTGAAACCAGAACTTCTGTAAGCATTGATACTTGGTGAAATTACCTGCTAAACCACTGCTAGCAAGTATATTCCTCTGCTTTCCCAACTCAGGATAAGAGAACAATTTCGCTTCAGTGACAGGGTATTGACTCTAGCTATCCCAATGACTGAGCCAAGTTATACAAAGAGCCTCTCTGAAATGTTTAGCAGTGACATGTCAGGTGAGGACAGCCCAGTGCAGCTGTTTCTCTGCACGTGAGCCGAGTGACAACAGCTGCAGCTGCAGAGCCACCTGAGGCTGAAAATCTGCGTCTATTACAGACCCTGTGCAGCATTTTCACTTACATTCTGAAGTAAGCTGGCATACAGTATAAAGTGTGTGGAGCCTTTATACTTCTATGGGTCTGCCTTTTTTATAAACATCCACTTATTCTTTTCAACAGAAAACTGTCCTTGATGTTCTGGGCACTGCACAGACAAAATATTTATTCCTGCGAGCTCTACCACTGCTCTGATAGCTCCAGAGACTTTTTTCCAAATGTGCTTAGTCTTGTCTCAGAAAGATAATAAAAGGTATTTCAGAGTAAATATTTACCTCTGAAACAGCCTGAGCTAATGTGAGTAAAAGAAAAGTTTAGAATAAGGAAGGAAAAAAAACTTTCAATAACCACACATGAGGCCACAGGCATGCCAGAAGGCAATAGGTTGGGGGCAGGCATTGATCTTTCCCCAGCTCAATGCCTGATCCTCAGCTTATGAGCAGGAATTAAGGACCCTATGAGAGGCTTTCCCTGGGCACAAGAAGACCCTGGAGCAGAGCTGGGGAAGACCCCAGTGTCTGCAGGCAGAAGCCATCCTCTGTGACTTCCCAAATAAGATAATGGTATTACCAACTAGCCAAGGAACAGGAGCAGTAGCTCATTAGCTATGTAGCCAACCGTAACTATATACCATATCACAATGGTATGTCCCATGAAGGACCAGAGGTATTTGTGTGTAAAACCTTTTGATCCACTGGTTTAGTATCCATTCTTCCTTTCACAAGAGTGTTTGAAAATATGTAAATAAATGAATCATATTCACGAGGACATTCACAAGATGTTGATGTTGAGCAGTCAGCAAATTTTCACAGGAGCATTTACACAAAAAGTGGCCTTCTGTTTATTGTTTGAATTGTAAATTAATTGAATGTTTATGAATATTAGCTGATAATTCAAGAATGTAAACAGACATAGGTGATGCTCGTCATCTGATCAGGAAGCTGATACAGTGCTGAACTGCTGAAATGAGAAGAAACTAATACCAAATATTCACTCTTACCTTTCTTGGGAGGCCCTTCCTGGTTGTAACTGTTTGCATGTATGGCCCATTAAGGGTGACACATAAAAAGCCTCACAAAAGCCTGACTTCATTGGGGATAATTTGCAAACAGAAATTAGACTGCATTTTTAAAGTAAGTTGTGTCTAGTTCAACTGTGAATAGTCTAATAATAACTGACTGACAGAGATCAAATAGCAAGTATCATATTCCGTCATGAATCCAGTCTAAGAATAGTACTCCTTAAAACCTTTTGGGAGTAAACTCCAATATATTAAAAGGAATCACAATTGCCTTCTGGACAATCTGGAAGCAGAAAATGAGACAAAATGTGCTGAATAAATTATTCACTGTGAATTATCCCCTTGATTGTAACTTTGACAAGATGCGTCTTAGGGAAGTCCCTTTATAAAAAGATGACGTAGAGCTACATATAAGAAAAAAAAAGGGGGTCTGTTAAGACTCTTAACAATGAAGAGTGTCGCGGTTTGAGAAGGGGGGCATTT
>NW_010427342.1:0-8984 GCF_000710305.1 Buceros rhinoceros silvestris | reverse complement strand
GTGGGGTGGGGGGTGAAGGTGGGGAGGAAATTATGCATGTGGTTCCTGAAGTTGATTATAGGTAAACCTCCTTTCTCTTCACCTGTTCCCCTGGACTGATAAACAGAACTAAGGCCACCACATCCCTCTGGAGTGTCTTATGGGCATCTACCTACTTTTGATTTCACTGCTCTTAATAAAAATATCACACGGATCAGCTGAATTCTTGAAAGAACTTTACAGAGGGTCCCTTGCAGCTGTGTTTTCTCTGGTATGGTTTTGATGTTAAGCAGATGGAAATCCAGCATGAGCCTTTAACAGCTTCCCTGTGATACATAAGAATGGTAAAGAGTAATCAATCAATAGGTGCAGCCTGATGAATTATAGCTTGAAAAGATATGCAGAATTTATAGAAATCTGATATGATTTCTCTCTATGCTTCTACTGAATATTTTAACTAAGAAAGATTACTGAATATTTTTGAGGAAAAGTATGATAAAATAGAAATGCTATCTCATCAGTTTTAGATTAACTGTCTGACTAGAATAGTCTCTGAAATTCAGGAAATATTAACTTGGAAAATACAAAGTTCAGTTTCAACAATAAATTCTAAATTATGGGAATGCAGTTTTGGAAGTCAAGTGTTTTGAAAAGCAGCTCGATCTGCTTTGGAGTTCCAAACCGTGAAGTAGTTCAACAATACTGTAATACTATATAAAAAATATGTAAAAAACCCATAAAAATAACTCAAACTAGAATTTGGAGTTGAGTGGTAGTCACCGTACCTGTGTGATGTACACTCAGTTGTCATGCTCTTACTCTAAGTTTCGTAATTGGTCTGTATCACAGTGACTGTACTCCAAACTTTCCACTATTGTGTGAATTCAGAGCAAAAGGCTGAGATGTTTGCAAGCACGAGATTCCTGCATAACATCTAGGGCTGGAGATTCCTTGAGTTGGCATAAATAATAGCTGACGGTAGAAGGCTTGTGAAGATGGCCCTGTTTTGGCTTAGTGAAGAAAGCAAGCAAGTGCTGAAGGTCCCAGTGTCTGAGTAAACACCTTTGCCAAATTAACTGCAAAATTAATATTAAAATTCATGTCCCTCAATACGCTAATGAGCCAAAAGCAGTGCTCACTAAACATACATGACTATGTCACTCAACTCTCCACCCAAATCATGGTAAATATCACCTAAGAGGTAGGGACAAACAGAGTTAGGGGAGGAAAAGCCAGGAGGGGTAATATCTGTCTGGGGGAAAAGACTGAAGACTCTCAGGGACAGTGGGCAGGATGTACTCTTCTTTGTCCACCCAAGACAGGTATGCCTTCTTGGTAAGAACTGTGCCTTCACCACATGGTGAAAATACCCGGGATAGCTTTCTTTTTTCCAGCATCACTATTATAAATTAGTTATTAGCACAATTGCAGTGAGTGCATTTGTCAATGGCAGTTCCAAATCTATTATGTCTGTTATTTTAATAAACTTTTACTATTTTTTGGCTTTGCAAAACTGTTTCAGTGTTAGTCCTTTTGCTCTTCGGCAGGCAAACACCAAACTCAAATTCTATTTTGATTTTGCCAGGACTCTTTCAGTGAAAGCCTTTCGAGCCCTGGCAAACGAATGTTAAAATACCTTTAATGAAACCCATTATATGAGCACAAAATTACTGTTGAGCATGATAAATAATACTGCAAATACTCCAATATATTTTAAATGCGAATACAAGTGCTCTTTCATTATATATATTCTTTTTTCCTTATTCCATGCAAGGTTTCAAATGTGAACATTGTTGTTATTATGCTATGGTTTATAAATAATCTTATCATTCATTGCAAATTATAATCCTTTAAAAATCACTAATTCCAAAATTCTCATGAAAAAAATGATTTAAAAAAGTTAACAGCTGTTCCATTTTGAAAACCTCTTGGGTCTTTAGACTTTTAATTCAGCCTATGGTTTTTAAACTGTTCAGAGTCTTTTTGAAAAAATTTCCCCTTTTCTTCAAAAATACATGAATGTATGAATATATGAAAAATGTATATCTGGTTAAAATAGGAAAGCAAAGTCAAAATAGGAGCAATTTCTGTGTGAAAGTTCTATTTATTTTAAGGCTTTTTAATTGTTTTTAGAGCTACCAGCCTGTTCAGTAAGGCAGCTTTCTCTAGTTATTGTGGTAGAAGTGGTCACAAAGCAACTGCTGAACAAAGGGAGAAGTGTTACCTTTCAGTTTACTACCTGAAGAGAAAGGCTAAGGGCAACATTTGGTGAGAGAAAGTGATGAGACAAAATATAGGGGGGTGTGCCTTATCTGCAATGACAAACAGCTTTCTGAAACTCAGACTAGCAAATAAAATTTGAATGTGTTTCTGGTTTTTAACAATTTTTTCAGCTCAATTTACATACTGTGTATTAAGTCACTGTCATGGTTTACCTGAGACAATATGCAATTATTAGAATCAAAATGTAATACAATACTCTCCGAGCTTGCTCATTGTCTCCTGTGCCATCAGTACTTATTAATTTAAGAGGCCATACACTCTTCTACTAGTTTGGACTCTTCATAGACTTTAAACTGTGGATTTTTTTTAGTTTCTTGGTAGTATGTAAATGTTACTAAATATATTCTACAGCTTTATTTTTAAGAAAACTTTGAGATTCTCTTTAAGGCAGTCCTCTTATGGACAGGAGGACATTTACAAGGCTTTAAATTTTCATGATTAAAAAGTTTTATGAGATGCCTGAATAAGATAAATTTGGATAGAAAGTGCTAGCTAATATATAAAGCTCAACAAGAAAAAAGAGTGTGAGGAGAAGGAGAGAATAGCATTTATTTTTATTTTGTTTTTGCAGGGGAGAAGAGATGAAAGAAGTGACTTTAAAAACATTTCCGTCTATCCTAATGTCTAACAGTAGTTTGTAAAATGGAGTAATAACCAGCCATTTATGTAGCATATGCATTTATTATAAAATACGTAAAATACATACTCCCAAGAAAAAGTCATTACTCTTTTTCAGCAGACATTGCTTTTACTCATTATCAACAATTATTTTCTTGTAGGATTAAGGAAAAGCTGTTTAAAAGCCTACATAGGAGAGTTACCATTGAGTAACAATGAAATGATCATATTAGGATCAATGCAAAACACAAATTTGAGTATTAACTTTATGTAAATGATTTTTTTTTATTTTGCTATCTAATAGAAGCCTTTAGAACCATTATGAGAAAAACAAAATGAGTGTAAAATGAGTAGTAGTTTCATTAAGATACAGTCTGTCATAAATGACAATGAACACTATTATTCCTTGACTTGGTTTCAGATTTAACAGATGTTTAGATCAAAGATTTTATTCACAACTGTATATTGCTGAAAAAGAAATCTGAATGCCTGGATGATTTTAGAAATTGAGGGGGGTAAAAAATAGCAAAAGATGAAATCTTTTGACACCAAATCTTCTGAGAGATTAAGGTAAGAAGAAAGTTTAATGAAGACAATTTTCTAGAAAAGAAAGAAGAAGTAATTTTGTGAAGTTCAGGAAGAAAAAGGAAAGCATCTTCTTCTTTGAAGTGTCTTCTAGTGACATGCAGTTGTATATATATTTCTTGTGAAAGAACAGGTATTGACACAGGAGCTGTTAAGTGAGTTTTCCACTATTTTATGGAAATCAATCAATTAAAAATCTCATGGGAAATCCTCTCAAGCAATTTTTGACCACAGAAATGAAAAAGTTACAACCGAGATCAAAACCCAGCTAAATCTGAAGTTTAAGAGTGTGTGACTTGTTTTGTAATGTTGATCACTGTGGGTCAGTAAAGCTTGGGAGCTCTTCTTCAAAAAAGAAAATTGTTTTCTACCTTCCTGATTTGCTTTTGTATTTAGTATTACAACTCTTTGTAACGTGACTTAAAAATTCACTTATAGGTTATTGTGCAATCCTTATTCACCCTCTTTGTCTTCTAATGAAAGTTTTCATGAAATCTTTTTGCTGCTATTTTTCATACAATACAGGAGAAAGCCTAATGTTAAACCAAAGGCAGCAGTACACAATTCAGCCTGTGTGAAGCACCTACAGTGATTACCTCAGTTAAAAATAACTTCTAAGGGTAGAAATAGTATTTCACTATTGGGTTGCACTATATGATCTCATTGCAACTGAAACAATTCTGTGAGTCTGTGATTCATGCTTACCGCTCTCAGTTTTTAAGCTGTTTTCTGTTTTGCTTTCTTTTTCACCTCACTGTCCCATCCCGAAACCATACCAACTCAGATGTTCAAAATTTACTCCATCCTTTCTAAAAAAAAAAAAAACCAAAAAAGAAAAAATGTGAATTTAGATAAACCTGGCAAATACCATAATTTGAAAATCTAGCCCAAATATCATTGTAAATTTTTTTTAGGAGTTTTCACAGCTACTGCTGACTAAGGAGAAATATGATTCAACCATCATTACGCAGAGTGTATTTTAACTGTATTGACTCTCAAGAATAGTTGTATCACACTTGCATGGAAATTGTTAATTTTATGAAATATACTGCAAAACACAAATTAATATGCCTTGAGATATTTGCATGAATTACTAAATCTAAGCTCATTAATTTATACAGTCCATTTTGTGATGTACTATCCCTGAGTCTCTTACAGATAGTTTAATTATCAGTCAGCTTGCAAGAATCAGGGTTTTTTGGTTTTTGTTTTGTATTGTTTTGTTTTTTTTAATTAGATGACTAAGGGTTTAGATGAAATCTTTTGTGTTTTTTCATAGGTAACAAGAAATAGAATTTGGCTTCTGGACCTGAAATATGAAATAATCAATATGTATGAAATACTATATTTATTAACTGATACGGTTCATGACAGTGGAAGTTCAATGCCAACATTGCCAGTTTAATTATGCAACCTTTGCATTTAATTAATTACATTTCGGCATCTCCACAGAAGAGAATGTTCCAAAACTTTAGAAATCCTATTACATTACATCCTATTAAATTACATTCGTTGCATACTGCACATTTCATGCATCATTTCCCAAAATAAGTCTGTACATACCTTCATCAATAACATATGCAAGACATTTTAGACAATATTATTCAGCTGCCCACTCTGCCTAAAGATGTTTGTGTGATTATTTACTTTTTTTACTTATTGTGGTATGTGAAGAAAAAGCAGTAGATGAAAGTAGCTAGTTAAATATATATTACCAGGGTTTTTTTGACAGCCATCTGTCAGAAGGGATCCCAAATGTACAGCCAAGCTTAAAAAAAGCTTCATGGGCTACGGTACATTAAACTGGAAATATTTTTTGCTATTTTCCCCCTTAATGCCAGATAAATAGCAATTAGATTGAGCTGAATTCAAACAGGATTGTGTTTGGAGTTCTCATCAGAAAAATCAATAATTCATTTGATGAAGATTTAAGCCAACTGAGTAACCTGAAAATATCAGGAAAGTCCATGCTTCACTTTTCATTCCTATCCTTCAGTTACAACCAAATATATTATCCCTGTCATTTCCTTTTTGGTTAGAAACAGTGATCATAAAAGATCCATGAGCCCTTTCAGACTAAGGGACAACAAGATAAAGACTAGAGCAAATCACTGAGTCCTGTCTCTGTTGATGGTAATGTCTCCATGCACTTCACACATTTTTATAATTCTAAAAATGGAGCTACTCAGCCCTGTTGTTACAAAGACATTTACTCTGTAAGCTTCTGCACTCAGTTGGATGAAAAATGTCCTGTGTGTAGAGCCAGTAATCCTCTAAATATGTAATCTGAAAAAAGCAAAAATAAGAAAAAACCCTGGAAAATTACTTCTCTAAGTTTTCTCTGTGCAAAACTCTTCACTGTGAGATCGCATGTTGTATCATGTCTATTCTTTCCTACCATTTTGCATTTAAAAGCATAAACTGATGATATATCATATGCAAACTCTTCTGCTGAGCTGAATAGGGCTACCACTTTAGATCATAAATGTATATTTCTTCTGAGGAAAAGAAAACAGTTTTCAGTTAATGTTGTGTATACTATTTTTAATATCATATCTTTTATGTGAATGCTAGGGTAAGACAATCATATTAATTTGTCATAGATCATCAAACAACTGTTCAAGCATTAGTACTTATCCCCAGCTGTACACTGGGGATAAGTGTTAAGTAGCATATAAAATGATCCAGAACATGAGAGAAGTCACAGAATGGCTGTAGTTTCCTCTTCCCCTTCTGTTTACATTTCAAACTTTTCCTTAATTAGAATTTTCTGTCCGGCATTAGTAGATGAAAATAATAAACTGTGCATTAATTATTTTCAAATAATAATTGCTCAAACCTCCTGTCACCAGTTTCCACTTCTCCTAAACTGCTTCTGTCTGGTATATCCACATTTATTAAGCACCACAGTCTAAGCTGGGAGAGCTACCTGGAACTGCATGTTCATCTCATAGAGATTAGCAAAACTGAGAGTGTGTGGGAGTGTGTTTAATAATGCAGGCCCACAGACCTTTTGGCTCTCTGCAGGGAGTGCTTATGGAAGTAGCCAAAAAAAGTCTCTGCAGCTACAGATGATTTTTTTGCCCCCTTTTGAATTTTTTACAGCTAGCAAAAAGGTGTCATCTTTGCTTGCAGGGGGTGCATAACATTTAGTGGATATAGAGCCTAAGGTAGGAAGAGTTGCTACTCTGCTTTATTTCCATTGCAAATTTCCTGTAACAGCATGGAAATGTCACATCAGGCACTCTAACTCCCTTTCAAATCCCTTCTGTTCCTCCATATAATTCTTATCTCTCAATTTGCATTTTGGAAAGCTTGATGTTTAGAAACTGAGGGTCAGGTATTCTGTTTGGGTGAACTATCAGGTTCCTGGAGTTAGGGAAGCTCACTCCAGCTGCGATATGCCCTGAAGAACATAGAAAAGGAATTTCATAAATAAGCTTTGTAAGAAGACTTTTGTTTGACCTTTATCATAGCAAAATATTAGTAATTCATGTTACGGTTGTCTGTGACACTTCCACTCAAGAAGGCATTTGTTATTTCAGAGACAATTTATGACTAATGTAAGGCAAAAACTTGCATAACAGAAGTACTAGAAGGTATTTCCTTCTGAGCAGAGGTATTCTCATCTCTACTGCCCTCCCAAACATGGGAGATAATTGCATGGAGGGATTTGGGACCCAATGTTTCTTACCTTTGTTGATATTGTTTCCCGTTAGAAATGAAAATAGAGTGGAAAAAAAGGTGATGATAGAAATACTTAGTAGAAGCTTGTGAGATTTCTTTTGGCAAATGAAAATGCACAATGCATATTTTCTGGTTCTGTGGGAATAGGGAGGAGCTGGTTGTGTTATCTAAAACTGAGGGTGAGAACAAGATGAGGTTGGATGGAAAGAAAAGAGGTTGAAGGGAATTTACATTCCTTCCAAGAGAAAGAAGATTAAAACTG
The DNA here is from genome assembly GCF_000710305.1 of Buceros rhinoceros silvestris. NCBI lineage: Eukaryota > Metazoa > Chordata > Aves > Bucerotiformes > Bucerotidae > Buceros > Buceros rhinoceros. Next base: position 1,570 of record NW_010427342.1, on the reverse strand, counting down.
GTGTCCAAGGTATCTTCTTTAAATGCTAGTTGTCTGTGGGTTTGTGCTAAATGCCAGTACAAGAAGGAAAGATGGTTAACTGAAAAACCTCACTCTGTTCTGAGGACTTGAGCACCAAATAGTCATTTTCACTGCTCACGTCTGAGTTTGAATAGAATCAATGGTATTTAATATGCCCTTCTGAAAGCATTAGGGAATTTTGTCTTTAGAAAAACAAATTAACTAACCAATTCTTGTTTTAGAGTTGATAGAACTGTGTCTGTTTGGGAGCTCATTCTTTTCTCTGCTATTTCTAGTCTGTAGGATTGTAAAACCCAGTTGTAGATACCTGAAACTTAAGTCTAACCTCAGGCATGCGGGTATGTGGAATTGCAAAATTCTACATGAGTTTCTGTTACTCTTCCTGCAGCAGCTACAATCCATACATTGCTAGATAGGGAAATCTTAATTTAAATTAATTAGTGAAGTTATCCTGACATTTAATCTATTAAGAAATGGGCGTTTTTTATTATGAGTGGGGAACAATTAGTAGGAAGTATTTAAATACTTACATAACTTCATTATAAAGCCTGCTAGCTAGAGCTGAGTAGCATCCAAATTATTGGTACCTCATTTAAGTTGCTTAGCCCTCAAGTAAAATACACTTGCATTTGCTAATTAATTGAATATTCCTTCTGACAGCCTTGGTGATGCACCTTCTCAGTTTATTCATTAAAGCAACAACAACCATTATGATTGCTTTCTTTTCCTGGAAAAAATAGAGACCACAGAGAGCACACAGAAAGACCTCTCTTTAAAGGACAATATAAACCAATGAAATACTAACTAATCACGTATTTGTAAGTGTCTAAATAATTGACAGACTAATAGCTGCTTTGTCTTGCTCCCCGGTGCTAATCAGGCAGAGTTCTCTCCGTTTTACAAGTTTGAACAAACTGTGATGACTTTCTATTGTTTTGCTATTCTCATTACTCTGGAGTAGGGCAAAAAGAATACCAAAGTATTCTTCTAGAAAAACCTGCCGCTCATCTGTCTGTACCTGTTTCAGGAATGCGTTGCAACCCGAAAAAAGGAATATGTTAGAAACAAATTCACTGGAAAACCCTAATTTGAAAAAAGCTGAACTTTTTGCTCTATGTGTGTCAGAATCCTTCAAGAATTGAGTACTAGATGAGAGAGGTGGGGCTGTGCTCCCACTGTCTGTCCATGTACATGGCCTATTAGTTACTTGCCTAAAACCTTAAGCAATGTTCCTAACTTACTCAATGTCCCTAATTTAATTTAATAATCCTTGAGAAATGATGCTATAAGAAATAATTCAATGATATCTATCTGTACTGTATCTTTCAAACTGCTAAATCACTACTTTTTATTTTTTTATTTTTTATTTTTTAATAGTATATTGAGGAGGATTAATCCCATATCAAGAACTTCACCGAAGTGCCTTCAGTAAGGTGACACAAATTTTGAGTTTTGAATCAACTTGATGTTTATTTTTATACATAACTATTTATCTCTCTATATATCTCTATATCTGAAAAATATTGAAAAATATTATATATATATCTCT
>NW_010427341.1:12651-45217 GCF_000710305.1 Buceros rhinoceros silvestris | reverse complement strand
ATTCTGAAATAAACTCATGAGATGCTAGGTTGAGTAAATTGTCTTAGTGGTCCCTATAAAATTAAAATAAGCAATTATTTCCAATATTGTAATCAACAATTGAGCAAAAAGAAGTTTGATGACTTTTCAAATGGCAGTTTAAAAGGCTTTTTTGACAGCCACACTTTCTTCTTTCAGAAATAATGTTTTCAAGTTTTCAAGTCCATCTGTAATCATTTTGGTCTGTTGTTACATTTTTTCTGTCATTGCAGTGCATTTAATGTGATAATTAGAACTGCTGGCAAATATAGGGGAACTTAATAAGGGTATTAAATCACTCTAACACAGCTCTAGGTCTTGATGGCTTTAGTAATGACTTCTAAAATGAGATTCCAGACAAATCAAACGATTAAATGCTTGATTCAGTAAAAAAAAAAAAAATATGTATATACACACTGTATGGTCAATAACACAAAAGCTGAAGAAGTCTTGGAAAGGATAATATGTACATATCTCTCTACTCTGTGTCATGATAATTTGTTGAGTGAAGAATTTACCCAAAGCACATAAGCTATTTTTCAGTTCAGCTGTTATTGTAGGATTTAGGGAGTTAACAATAATAAGTTGTCTTATCCCTGCAGCATTTTATTCTGAAGGGTCAAAGCCGTAATTATTTTCCACAGGGAAATTATCCTGCTATTAACCCACCATTATATTTTATGTAGCACAGTTAATGCAAACACGCTATAGTGTTGTATAACTAAAGCATAGTTCATTAAACGAACACAAATTTAAAGTAAGACAAGTAATGTGAAGTAATCCTTTAACTTTTGTAATATGTAGAAAACTGAGGTCAGAAAGTTTATTGGGGACCAGAGGGTCAGTGGAAGTGGAGAATGTCTGCCCTACGCTGACTGCATGTGGGAGGCTAGTACTGTGGGAAGATTTCCGCAGGAACTCGGGCTGGCCAGCTGTGACACTACGCCTCTGTCCCCTGTGACAACTCTCTTTGCAGGCGTGAGGAAGTGAGATTGGATACATATGTAGGTACGCCTGCTGCGACAGACTTTGCCATTCTTAGTAACATCAGCTACTGAAGGTTTACAAAAATATTTATGCATGTCTATATAAAACAAAGCAAAACAAAACACTCGTAATGCATAATCAGCGGTTTTGTTTATGAAATAATTGCTTCTAGTGGAATTATAATTTTTTAGATAACAAACACTCTCTCAAGAGTCACAGTATTTATCCAGATCTATAGCTGGGTAAACACAATACACATAATTACCATTTGTCTAACTTGAAATAATTGTTTCATTTGGATTTGCCAAACTATTTTGGCTGTGTAAATAAGCCAATGTGATATTTAAAACCCATAAAAATAATCAAGAGATCAGAACGTGCACTAAGCTTGTAGTTTGTCTTTCTTTATGTTTTGTGGAGAATATGTACATTTAAATATTAACATATAATTTGAGACAACATTCAGTTTTGTATGTTGTGAAATGTATATATTAGACCAGTGACTTCTAAGAATGCAATGTCATACCACAGTAAATAATAGTACAACTTGAAAACACAGATCTCAAACAAATTAAGACTTACGCTACCACAGAACCCAAGCTGACTAAGGAGTTTTTTAAGAAGAAACAAAATCAAAATGAAAGCTTAAAATGCCTAAGTCCAGGAGAGGACTGGAAGGCAGTCAACCGTCTGGAAAATAGCACACCTTTCTTTGGCTGGCTGTCAGGCCTCAGAGAAGAACAGGATTTATTCTCTGAGTTTATCAACAGCTACATCTCAGATGAGTGTTAGATTCAGGGTCTCAGTTCTCCAGCTATTGAGTCTGTGAACTAGGATGACGGTGCTCCAGCTTCTCTTTGGACCAGGTGCTCAGGATTCCTTCCAGCAGAAACCATGTCAGGTTTCTGGGGTGTGAAGGAACAAGGGTGTACACAATGATCTCATCCAAACACACATTTGGGACAGAGCCAGGGCACATAACTGGACCTGGGAACTCGGAACTGCTATCAGTTCCCACAGCAGCCTTAATATCACAATTACACCTAAGGACTGTTGTGCTGTAAGTTCTATTTCCATGCGTTATGTTAGACAGATAGAAGAGCTGGTCACTGAAGAGTGGACAATTGGACCTACCTGCAATATTAAGTTCTTTAGGAAGAATATAAAAACTGGAGTTGTAAGTATATTGCATGTTATATGTACCATGACGTTAATATATGCATATATGTCATAAATGATAATATTTGCAGACTTCCTTCCTGTAGTTTTTGCTGGGATGTGTGTACATCTCAGTGTTGTAAAGCAGGGAGTGAAAGAACGTATCGTTTCTGGTATCCTAGGAAAAGAGTTCAAAGATTAGATGTGGCTCTCATAAACTAGGGAGGGATCTGGAGGTTAAGTGCTCTGTGGCGTCTGTGGAAGCTGGATCTCTTCAGGCCATTTTGGTACAGATTTGGTACAGACATAGGATGCCTGTTGGCAGACCATGTTACACACAAGGGTTTCTCATATCTGCCTTATTCATGTTTAAATGAGTCTGCCTTGGATTGTTTCCATGGTAGGAAGTCAGATGGATGTCAGAAATGTTATTATGCACATACGCATTTGTATAAGGAATTTTGATACATTTATGCTTGGAAATCCTCCCATTTTGCATTTGAACCAAGGAATTAATGGCGGATACAGCACAGGAGTCATGAAAATAAGACTAGACAGAACAAGGAAGAAGGGGAAAAGAAAAACAGAATTAAGAAGCATCTTCTGAAATTCCCATGTATATTGACCATTCCCTTGTTGTTGCTCTTAGTCTTGTTTTTGGCCGCCAGGTCACTACGCCATCCAGACTCTCCATAGCTCACTGGAAAACAACATGGCTATAAGCCCCCTTATTTTCAAAGACTCAGGTGTCTCAAGTAACAACCGTTTTCTCTCTGTTGGAGTAGATGTCACAGCATTTACTTCCTGGCAATACCTGTTTTAAATCTGTCACTCATTGTGGCTAGTCAAACTCAGGCCAAATGATACTGGCCCACAAAGTTGACTTCAGGTATGTCCTGGAAAAAAATAAGAATGGGCTATTTTGATACCTGTTTGTGCTTGTGTCAGGGAAGGGCTGAGAACCAAAACCAAGGTATAAAAGCCGAACTTCACACAATCAGCTTCCCATTTCAGCAGGCTGTTTTGCAAGAGCACAAGTGGTTCCTGCTGGCACTTCACAACCTCAAAGGCATCCTAGAGGCAAATCAAGTGGTTACAGACAGTGCATAACACTTTAATTCACAGCCTAACCTTTCAGGCAACCCTCAGCTAAAGGCTGGCAGTTGCAGTGGTATCAAAGCAGTATATTTTAACACTACTAACTTTAACTCTACTAATGACTAAGGGAATACAAATTGATGGCTCACAGTTGTCATGTTATTTCATACTGGAAATTGTATAACAACATCTCAGTTTTAAAGTGTATTCTTAGCATAGGAACCTTGCCACCTGGTATTTATGGCAAACCCCGGAAAAGCAGTTGCACATCCAACCTAGCTAAAATGCAAAGTGGTGAATCCAGGGAAAGAAGTTTGTCTCTTTTTCAGCAATTTCTTTACAAGCAGGCTGTCTCTAGGGCATTCAGATCAGAAAAAATTCCTCTGCGAAACAGCATTTTTAACCAGTGGCAGCACCTTCCTCTTCTTTGCATGCAGCAAGCACAGAGGAAGAAAAAAATAAAATCTTACTACTTTCAGCAAGTTGCTATTCACATTTTGAGAAACACACAGCACTAAATTGTCTGTCTCTTCCAAATATGTCCTACAGTTGTATTCACAGAAACCCAGAATTATCACCCAAATCTTGCCAGTTTCTATTCTCTTTCTTTCAGTAATAACAGTTTTCCAGGCAAGGACCACTTAATCAAACTTATTTACATCCAAACACAAATCAGACACTTTGTTCAATGTTGTTGTTTTAGAAATGCCCCCTTTTTGTACTGAGGTTTATAGAATTTTGTGTTATTTTCCTCCAACATGAGCAGTTGTAACCAATAAAAATGTTTTGACAAACACTTCATATCTGCAGGTTTTTCTGATGTATGAACATGACTGACTTGCTAGGAGAGAGGCACTCTGGCCAGTTCCCTGCTTAGTATAGCGGTAAGATTTTATTTTTGTATCTTTACATCTGGGTCTGTAGGAAGAATCCAAGGGCTTTTTTCCTGCTACTTAGATTTTAAACTATTTAGAAATAAGCACTGTGCATAAAAGAGACTCTGTAGAAGGGCAGAGTAGTAGCCTGCTTTCCAGATAAACCCTTGGCCAAAAATCTTTGGTTTAAGCTGAAAAATTTATACTTCTTGACGTAATTTCTTGGCTTTTTAATTTTTTTTATGTTTCTGTAATTCATTTCACCATCTTTATTGGTATAAAAGGTGGTTTTATTGTACAGTTATGTGTATTATCTGGGTAGCATCATCTCCTCAGACGCCACGATCGACAAAGAGACAGACAACAGAATAGCAAAGGCAAGCAGAGCTTTCGGAAAACTCTATAAGAGAGTCTGGTGCAATAAACACCTGAAGAAAAGTACAAAGATCAGTGTCTACAGAGCCATTGTACTGTCTACTCTGCTGTATGGGTCTGAATCATGGGTCATCTACCGCCACCACCTGCGACTCCTCGAATGCTTCCATCAGCGCTGCCTCCGTACAATCCTGAACATCCACTGGACTGACTACACCATACATAACACTGCTGCCTCCTTTGAGAGCACACGTAGAATCAATCTCGAGGAGAAAAGACAGCACAGAAAGAACCGTGCCTCGACTATACCACCCAAGGAGACCTTCCACTGTGCTTTTTGCAACTGGTCTTGCCTATCCCGCATTGGCCTTTTCAGCCATCAGTGCACTTGCAGTAAGCGTGGGTAAAGCCCTTCCCAAGTCTTCATCCGCGAAGCCAAGCCATGATGACAATGTGGTATCCTGTGCAATGCAATAAAGCTACCAGAAGCTTAAAGGCTAAAGAGAGCTGGGACAAGTGAAATACCAAAGAGTTTCAGGCTATTTGATCAGGTCATTGTAATGCACAAGTCTTCCTGCTTACTTTATGAAAGTTATTTTTTTACTACTAAGTAATTTGTGTGTTTTGACAGCGCTAGTGAGAAAGCATGATAACTGGAAGAGGGCAGAGGGGCTTTCTTCCACAATATATATCAAAATTTGTAACAATAAACCCACATGTTTCTCTAGACAGAAAATGAATATTCATCCCTTTCATGAAAGACTACTAGGTGTTTACACTTGCCATCATGCAAAGGGACAAAATGCTTGTCCTACACTTTGATAATCTCCATACTAGAAAGAATTGAAAAGTCTTATGAAGATTAAGCAGTGAAGGTTACTAATTCAGATTATGCTGTGCACGGGCTTTAATTTGATTCACAGCAGGCTCAGCAAAAATGTGGTATTTGGCACCTACTGCAGGGAAGTAAACTCTTCTTCCATAAGGAGCATTTAAATCATCAAAATTATGACACGACAATCAAAATCCTGAGAAGTTCATGTTTTCGATAAAGTATACAAAGAATGATGCAAAACTGGGAGGAGTGGCTGACACACTGAAAGGCTGTGCTGCCATTCAGTGAGTCCTGGACAGGCTGGAGAGTTGGGCAGAGGGGAACTGAACGAAGTTCAACAAGGGCAAGTGTAGAGTCCTGCATCTGGGGAAGAATTACCCAATGCCCCAGTACAGGTTAGGAGTTGACCTGCTGAAAAGCAGCTCTGCAGAGAAGGAACCTGTGAGTCCTGGTAGACAACAAGTTAACCATGAGCCAGCAATGAGCCCTTGTGGCCAAGAAGGCCAGTGGAATCCCGGGGTGCATTAAGAATAATGCAGCCAGCAAGTCAAGGGAGGTTCTCCTCCTCCTCCTCTACTCTGCCCTAGTGAGGCTATATCTGGAGTGCTGTGTCCAGTTCTGGGCTCCCCAGTTCAAGAAAGTCAAGGAACTACTGGAGGGAGTCCAATGAAGTTCTACATAGATGAAGAGGGGACTGGGAGATTTCTCATATGAGGAAAGGCTGAGAGACCTGGGTTTGTTTAGCCTGGAGAAGAGAAGACAAAGAGGAAATCTTATCAATGTTCATGAATATCTTAAAGGGCAGGTGTCAAGAGGACAGGACAGGACTCTTTTCAGTGGTGCCCCATGATAGGACAAGGGGCAATGAACACAAACTGGAACACAGGAAGTCCCATCTGAAGGTGAGGAAAATCTTTCTTACTTTGAGGGTGACGGAGCACTGGAACAGGCTGACCAGAAAGGTTGTAGAGTCTCCTTCTATTCAAAACCCACCTGGATGTGGTCCTGTGCAACCTGCTCTAGGGGAACCTGCTTTAGCAGGGGTGATTTGACTAGATGATCCCCAGAGGTCCCTTCCAACCACTACCACTATGTGATTCTGTGATTCTGTAATTTACATAAACAAACCATTTTCTGGAAATCACAATCACTAGAATACTTACTGACTTGTGGGGCATAACTAATTGTTCATAGTTAACTCCTCAGAACTGTGACGAATGTGAAACTTTTTGGTATCTCTCATAATTTGACACTTACACCAAAGCGTAGCTGCAGCAAGTTGGTTCAATACCATCACTAAAAAGTGCTGAATTTTACCTTGTGTGAGAACTGCAGAGGTGGGTAACCACTTTCCTAATCTAACTGCCTGGAATGGAGAGATGTATGTGCCCCTGTCTTTTCCAGGTACATTACCTCTCCATGCAGGACTTCATTTCTTCTGAAGTCAAAGCCCAGCTAGTCATGTTCACTGTGGAAAATGAAGTGTCAGCCACCAGATAGGCATAAATAATACATGTGTACTTCTGTAATCAGAAATTGTGCCAGAAGCGTTGACATGGTCTTTGCCTTGAAATATGCACTTCTATTTGCCTATTGAATCACACAGCACTAGAAATCCTGCTACAGTAAACAGTTTTTAGTAGACATGAAACACTGTGATATATAGTTCCTACACTGCCTATTTGAATTCTTAAATAAAGTGTGATCAGTAATTATTCAAATTCCTTGCTTTATGCATGGCAGGCTGAATTATACCTGCAGTGGATAGTAGCCACAGTTCAAGCTTACAAATTACAAATGTTCCATTGCGTGCAAGAACAGTCTTAGGTTTGTGCAAGACGAAGTGGCACACAGCAACTATTAACAATGAGTTATAGGTTTTTACGAATTTGCTGCTTTAGTAAGTAGCAGGCAGCTTTTGCACAGCAAGTTCTAAGCACATGTTACAGAACAGGGGGCTTGGCACAGAGCTGAGCAGGGCAAGTGAAGAGCTTAGGTGAACAAAGCATCTTGCTTTTGGATGTAGTGTTTCTACCCAAGTCCAGGTTCCTCCTCTCTCAAATGAACCTGACTAGATTTTGAAAGCTAGATAATGTCTCCTGGAGAGCATAATTTGGTAGATGTTTTCTCAGGTTATTTAATGTGCAGGTGGGCTCAGTGTAGAATACAGATATTTCAGCTTTCTTTCCAAATGCAGCAGCAGTACTTCTCTCCCCTGATTCTTGGATAAAACAGCTGGAAGGCTAAAGCATACATTCAGGAATCAAGAGAGGAACATTGCCACCTCAGACACACGGGAGAAAAATGTATTCGTCCTGACAATGTTTCCTTCTGCCTGCTGTCAGTAGGGCACACCTCACCTCCACGAGTGTGGCTGAAGCTTCAGTGGCTGAAGCTCTGCTGTTAACAAGGAATTCAAGACTCACAAGGAGAGTGAGGATGAGAATGAAGCAGCCTAACTCCACAGCCAGGTATTTATAGAGCACCCTACCAACATGAGGAAAATGCAGCTTTTGGCTACTCCAATGACCATGTTTGCTTTTCAAGCACAACTTAGACACAGGTCAAGATTTAGCACACAAATTTCTTCTTTCCTTGGGAAATGTCCTAGACATTAGCTTTATTGTATAGAGGCAGACTTTGAAGTGAATAGGCTTCTCTTAAGTGACAGAAAAATATATGCTTCAGGAAAAAACAGTTCCCTTCTCGAGGGAGGCTTTGGACTGTAGATCTCAAATGGTAGTAGTTTCCCACTTACTACCTCAGCATTTGGAGAAGAGACAGGGAGAAAACATGCCTGCTTTTCAGCTAGTTGCAGGCTGAGTTTCCTTTGCATCTAGATGTTTATGGGCGGGAAGTGTCTAACATTACTAGGCGCCATATGGAAAAGCAACACATCTAAATCAGCAGAGCACAAGTTAGTGCAATTGGTGCAACACATATTGCCCTTCGGTGCACAGTATTTCAGATGTGTATTTTTCTTTCACCGCCAGACTGGCCAGTAGCTTTTCATCCTCTGCTTTTGCAACTAGCATGGTTCAGTAAGACAAAGATTCAGGGCACTGTTAACACCTGTCTTTCAAATCTCAAAATCTTCAGCTCTAGCTCAGCACAAATGTGTGATCCTTATTCTTTGACAATATTGTTCAAACACTGAATTAATGTTTGCTAACTGCATTAGATTACCTCTGTCCAAAAGAAGTAAATAGCCATTATCCGCAGAAACTATAGCATAAGTGCATGTTAGCAAAAGTGCAAACAAATGATGAACAAATGTTATTTAACACTAATCCCTGAAGTATCTTTTCCTTCTAGGTCTCCATTTCACTTCTGGAATTACAAACAAAAATGCTGGTTCTGATTGACAGCTTTGGCCACAAGGAACTAAACTGAGATCACCAATTTTTTTTTAACATAAACATTAAAATCCATCTCTGTCACATTTTCAATATTCAAAAAAAACACCCCAAAAACCAAAGAAACCCCACATGGCCCCCTCTTGGACACTCAGAAGTTATTTCAGCACTGCCTGCCTGGTCTGTCTGATGTCTCTCATCAAAACGTTGGACTGAAAGCTTGTTAGATCGTGTTATATTTATACAGTATCCTGAGAAAACAGGCTGAATTCTGGCACCATGCCAGCTTGGCTCTATACGCATACACACATGCACACTTACATGCACTTATTGCTGCTGTAAAGTGCCTCTGGCTTAGGTACCAGCATCCTATAAAAGCACCTTGAGATCAAGCCACCAGCAAATCCAACCTGCCCTTGTGGCAGAAAAGTTCAGGAGCCATGTGGGCAAGGACAGCTGGGAGCCTTGATGGCACCTACAAGTACGTTATTGCTTTGGTGCATGCTAAGGGTGCATGGCCTTCTCCGAAAGTCACTTCAACAGGATTTACAGCCCTTTAGGAACAGAATGAGATCAGATTTATGAAAGCCTCAGCTTTTCATTTAAAATGCGTTTGATATGCTATGTTTGTGTAACATGTTTAACAGAAAAGGAATATCTTTGCGGATGCTTGAACATTATGTGTGATTGATAATAGATTACTATTACCTGATAGCAGTAGTTTTTTGGTAACAGTTAAATAACTGTGGACTAGGAAAAAATTGATGCCAGAATGTCGATCAAGGAAACTGTAGGGTTTTCCGGATCAAGGAAACCGAAACCTAGACATATCATATAATCAGTTATTGGGTTTGTAGCCAAGATGAAGAAAACGTATGTTGGTTGCCTTATTCAGGTCACAAGCAGAATCTATTTTTCAGCAAATTGTTTCTGTAGACAAGGTTTTATTGAAATATTTACATTTAAATCTCAGGTATAAGATTAACTGAATATATATGCATAAATAACCTCAACCAGGATACCAGTCATGCACATCTTTCATAAACAAGTGTAATCTATACAACTCAAACAGGTTGGACTATCTGCAGTCATTATCTTTACACTCCTAAAGAAGCCTTGAATAAGCTACCAGTTACAGAGTGGTGGTAACTAGTGATGTATGTTGAAGATATCTGGGGTTCAAAAAAGAATGGCCAAAGTCAGAGGCAATTCTTCCTGAAAAGTCCTACCAGTTCTCAGCTTCTGTCATTTTCAGTACCAGACTGTGATTAGCAGAAGGATGAATTCCCAAATGCACGACTGGCTCTACTCCCTTCTCCCCTCTCACTGCTCTGTGTACACAAACCAATCAGTGTTACACTCTAATGAAGCAGGAGCTTTGTAAAGTTGGTTCCAGCTTCTCATTTTGATTGCTTTTTCTAGGAGTCAATTGAATGCATGCAATATAATTAACCATATCTTGTTAATTCATTCACTTTGACAATATTTCTTGGGAAGATGACAGAAGACAGCATATACACCAGTATGAGAGTGGGAGGCCTGAATTTGTAATAATTTACAATGATTAAATAATATGTATCCTCCTTTATTTTTACTAAGCTGTTAGATGTGTGTATTCAAATTAGTTCAGCTGCTGATTCATCAGGAACTGAAGACAGGAAGGAGCACTTGCAGAAGTATCAGCCTCTCAGCAAACATTCAGGACCATTGACTTCTGTGTAAGACGTGTTGATTCTACTAAACTACCCAAACTGGTTTAAACCAGAAACCACAGCAGAACAAGATTTCAGCACCTTTAATAGATGATGCCAAAAGGTCAAATGAGCAGACATGTAAGACAAAATGCAAGATACACAGAGTTTATAGCTAGTTTATAGGTAGAGTAAAAGATCAATAATGGCTGACAATAAAGGAAAAATTATTAAATTAATTCAACAAGCCCATTTTCTGTTTCTTATTAAAATTGTCATCTTTTGAAGAGAGAAAGTTGCTTGTGAGTCCCTTGTGAGCGGTTACAAAACCGTAGAAAAAAGAAATGCAGTAACTGGAGGAACTAGATCTGCTGGGGCACGTGTGGTTGATCCCCAGCGTTCTGTGAACTGGAGCAATCCAGAAGATTAGAAGAGATTGCAAAGAAAGGTCAAGGTGTGGGCAGCCTTCTGCCGTGATGAAGAGCACTCATTTTCATTTCACCTTCAGATCATTGCCTTTGCAAGCATGAAATCTCAAAGCTTGCATCTTGCAAGTTTTAAGTCTAGCTCGCATTAGGGATACTTTCTTATATGCTGCTGTACTGAAGCCAGGTCTTTTAAGAGTTTCAGTGGATGTCTTCTTGCAAAAGTATTGATGCCATCAGACTTCTTACTTAATATGAATCAAATAACGAAGTTGAAGCTCTTCATTTATAGTGGCACATTTTGAGCTTTTAGTTGCAAATAGCTTAATAGCAATGCTTCCTCATAGTTGCTCCCCACTGCAGTGCCACGTTTTCCCAAAAAAGACTATGTTATTAACATGCCACCAGTACTGGGATTCAATTTAATGGAAATTACTGAGAAAAACAAAAATATCACAGCTAAAAAAGTGTGAGTTTTTACTATTCTTCTTAGCTTACAGTATTTAGGGAATCTGAACTTTCATTTTCTTGTTATTCAGATCACAACATTCAAAATCATAACATTTTTGCTTTATGAAATCACAATAGGTTGCTGTGGAAATGTTCATTATTTCGCAAGCTGTAGTGGTTTTGCATGGCAAGGGGGAGTTACAGCGATGGCTTCTGAGAGAATTTGCTAGAAGCTTCCCCTGTGTCCAACAGAGCACATGCCAGCCAGCTCCAAAACGGACCCGCCCTTGGCCTAGGCCAAGCCCATCAGTAATGGTGGTAGTACCTCTATGATAACGTATTAAGAAGCAGGAAAAGAATGCGTGCGCCTGCAGCTGGAGAGAGCAGTAAGAATATGTCACGTGTCACTAACTATCAGTAAATAAGGAGCAGGTCAGTAAATAACGAGGAAGAGGAGGTGCTCCGGGAGTATTTCCCTGCAGCCTGTGGATCCCGCACCAGTGCAGGTGGACACCCAAAGGAGGCTGTGATCCCATGGGAAGCCTGTACTGGAGCAGGCTCCTGGCAGGATCTGTGGACCTGTAGAGAGCGGAGTCCACACTGAAGCAGGTTTGCTGGCAAGACTTGTGACCCCATGGGGGACCTATGCTGGAGCAGTCTATTCCTGAAGGACTACAGCCTGTGGAAGGGACCTGTGCTGAAGCAGTTTGTGAAGAACTGCAGCCTGTGAGAAGGACTCACATTGGAGAAGTTCATGGAGGACTGTCTCCCATGGGAGAGACCCCACACTGGAGCAGGGGAAGAGTGTGAGGAGCCCTCCTGCTGACGAGGAAGGAGCAGTGGCAGCAATGTGTGATGAACTGAACAAAACATCATTCCCCATCCCCCTGGACTGCAGGAAACCAGGAGTAAATCTGAGCTTGGAAAGAAGGGAGGGCTGGTGGGAAGACGTTTTAAGATTCAGTTTTTATTTCTCATTATCCTACTCTAATTCAATTAGTAGTAAATTAAATTAATTTCCCCAAGTTGAGTCTGTTTTGCCTATGACAGTAACTGGTGAGTGATCTCTCCCTGTCCCTATCTCAACTCATGAGTCTGTCATTGTATTTTGTCTCCCCTGCCCAGCCGAGGAGGGCAGTGATAGAGCTGTTTTGGGGGTTACCTGGTCTCCACCACACAAGCATTATATTTAACGATTCCAGAATAATAAGCATGGGACCAAGAAAACTTTTTCGCATCAGTGAAATTGACAATAAAGATAAAAAGAGGAACTAACAAGGGTATAAAAGGAGATGTTGGAAGAAAAGCCGCTTATGAAATATTTAGGCTAGATGCTTAGATATAACAGATGTAGGCAATGTTTTCAGTTGTGCAAGACTGTTTCCCTTAAAATGTGCTTGTATTCAAAACAAACTGAAGAATAGAACTGTATTGAATGCCTCTGATTTCTAATATTTGGGGTTTTTTTGCAGAGTTTCATGCATACAATTAACTTAATAGTGGCAAATGGAGTCAGGAAATTCTGATGTGTATCATAAAGTTACTAAGATTTTATAACCCTGTTCTTTAGAATATGGCTCGCATCATAAAAAATTACTTCATTCCCTTGCAAGTTAAATTAGAAAAATGAAACCTTGTGTAGAACTCTCAGACTAATATTCTTTGAGACCAATTCTGGCTTCCAGCTCCCTGGCTAAGACTACAAAATCTGTCTGTAGTGTAAGAAATAGTGTTGTTTGTTTTGCTGTCAGAAAGCCCTTCACATTTTGAGGTGTAATAGACTGATCAGTTATTAACAGTAGTTTTGTCTTGTCAATCACTTTTTTCTCAATATCTTTCATAATATTTATTTTTTAGAAAGACATCTCATTTTAATTTTGGCCAGCTTAGTGATTGTCTTTACTTTCTGTTGCTCATTGGTTTCTTGCTATGTGGGATAATTTTCTGGCTGCTTGTGCAAAAGAACTGCGAACACTTTATATTCACAGTGCTTTTTATTTCCATGTATCACCATCCAGTATTTTATAAGTGGTCTGAGACAACTCTCTCAACATTTAAAGAATCCCAGCTGTTCTATGTCTGCACCTTGCTTAGCAACATAATCTTCCCCTTTCTTCTCTTTAACTGGACTCTTGACAAAGAGTGTTAATTTTTTTACACGGGAAGCCTCAGTTATATTCAATCCCACATTTGTCATGGACATCTTCTAGTTAACAATGTCTTTGGAAGAGTTGCAGAATAATAACAGCAAGGCATTCGCTTTTGCTAGTTGCTGATTTTTACCCAAAAGCTTTTCTGTCAAACCGAGTAGCACAGGGTTTCATTTTTCTCTGGCATACTGTAATGGATAATGTTCTAATGCATTTCTTCCCACAGCTTTTCCCCGCTGTATTGCATTTTGCCTTTGTTCTATAGGCACAGCTGAGCCTGAGTTACTACCGGCTTAGCTTTAGCTTGCTTTGAGATTATTCTCACGCGGCTTGATTTAATTATTTTCTGATTTTCATTTTATGTCTTTGAACCAGTAGCTGAACTTACCTAATTATCCTTAGCTTTTTTACCTGAAAATCAGATAAAATAGCTCAAGAGTTTCAAAATTGTGTGTGGAATTATACAGTTATATTATTTAAAAAACAGCCCTTCAGCCAAAAAAACTAACAAAAATCCTGTAACAAGCCAAACAAACAAACAAACAAAAGTCCCCTAACCAGTAATTTTTCTTTCTCATATTTTATTTAGTTTTAAAAGGTACCATTTTGTCATTGTCTTTGTTCTGAGTTTTGGTAGGTTTTTATTGGGGTGGGGTTTTTTTGTTTTTGGGGGGTTTTGGGGGGGGTTTTTGTTTTGTTTTTTGGTTGGGTTTTTTTTGTTTGTTTGTTTTTTAACATGGAATTTGGAGTTTTCCTGCTTTATATAGACATATCTCATCTGGTGTGGTATTACGTTACTTTGTTTACTGACCCTATGTAGCTTCTCTGGGGTTTTTTTTTGGTTTTTTTTTAATCTCCTTACATTTTGCTTTGTCAGGTCCTTCTTGAAGGGTATTGTATTATTTAACTTTAAGAAATAGACTGTTAGGTGGTAACATGGTCCAGTGTATTGTACCCGGCTAGGAATGAAGTTCTCTATTCCTCATTCCAGTAGTGCTGTATCACAGTGGACAAGACTGTGCCTTTTGTTTTCCTTCTGCTTTTCCCCTTAGGTTAAAAATCTTGAGGGAGTATTATACACTTGTATAATGTGGCTCAGATTTTGGACTACCTCTAAGAACACTAACACAAATTAATCAAAATAATTTAGCAGAAAGATTAAGACATGTCCTAGCAATTTATGACCATAAATTAGCTCATACAAATCATGTCATTTTCTGTTTCCACAGACAAAAAGCAAGGCAAGGCAAAGCAAGGAAGATATCCCATCTCCTAGGTAATTAGAACAGACAGGAGAGTAATACAGGCCCTAAAAAACAGTAAAATAAGCACCTATACAGACCTGTCCATTTTTAGAAGTAAGTTATTTTGATTTTTGCTTGTCCCTAATCTTCAAACACTGATCCGGGTTTTAGAACAGAAGGTTTTGGCAGTAGCATACAGAAGTTTGCCCAAGCATATCTCATTAATATACTGCTGCACTATAGCAATGAAAAAAAAATCTCCCCAAAAGTTAACACCAATCACCAAATCGTGCCAGAAACTAGTCTAAACAGTCAGAAGGTCTAGTCCCCAGGATGCAGGATCTCCACCACTGCTTTAAAAATTAGTCATGACATCCCCTTGTGCCAGTGAACAGCAAGAGCATTTCAAAGAAGGCCACTTTTGAGCACACTCAAAAGTCGGAATGCAAACTGTGGAACCTATGCATGTACCTGAACTGAATCCAAAAGACGGTTCACCAAGAAAAAGAAATAGATATACTTAAAAATGTCATTTCATGTAGGGCTACAAAGCCATTACTTGTGAGAGCAGCAGATAGGAAAGCAGAGGTAGCAGCAGGGAGTTGGGAGGAACCTTCTGAAGGTACCATGAAAAATCACCTGTCTATAAAAATTGCAGTGGAACACCACACTTCTGAATTTCAGCAAGATTTTGTGCAGGTAGGGATTTACTTTTTCTGCACCTGCTGTCTGTGCACATTAGACCATAAACATTATCAAACATTGATTAAGCATATTGCCCAAATGAAACATTAGGCAAAGAAGGAAGCACCTCAGAAAGTCTAGATCATTAAAGACAAATGACTCAACCTGCAGCAATTTAAGGCAGAGTCATTGCTGCTTATCAAACCCAACTGTGTTGAAACTTTTTGATTTTTTTTTTTTAGAAAAACTTTTTGTTTGACAAATCCCGGAGATCAGTAGTCATCAATGCCAGAAAAACTTGGAAATGAGATTACTGGTTAGCTGCATGAAGGGCTAGTTCTTACACTGCAGCTCTCTGGAGAAAATACTCAAAAAAGCAGACCTATGGTAGGAGGGACTGGAAGCATGGCAGAGGAAAGACCAGCAGCGGAACGCTCTTTTGACCCTGGAATCAACAGGCTAAAATGTATTCCTCTACTTGCTACCCAAATGTTTGCTGCTAAGTAGTGTTTCAGTGCAATAGAAGTTTCAGGAATCCAACTGTCCCCCATGCTCTTGTCTCATTATCAAGCATAAGCAGCCAGAATCTGGTCAGTGGTATTTAAAGCAGCGTGGCACAGAGATAAGCATGAAAGTTACAGATAAGCATGAAAAATCTGAGCAGCCATAGAGTCTCTTTCTCCTGGTGGAATAGACTTTCCCACAACTAGAATTCTACTATTCCGTATTTTATCTCCGATATCATAAATGATTCATGAATAATTGCAAGATGCATAGGTCATTTTGGTGTGATTTAATCTACATTCCAGATGTTATTTTTAACAGCATGAAGCACTATGGGTAAAGGTAACCTATTACATATTGGAAGGCTCATTTCTGTGTGTTAACATATTGCAGGAGGGTTTTCTTACACAGACATGTTTAGTTATAAATGAGCTTCAATAAATAATAAAAATGTTAATACATTGCTCCAATAAATAAAATATTTATCCTATGGGGCTTGATGGCTGAACACCTGTGGGAGTCCAGAGAATCTTGAAGTTAATTGCGTGTAGAGGGATCAGACCTGATCTGTTTCCTGAGGGTGAAGATCTGGATTGCCCCTGCAGTGAAGAACACCTTAGCTGGATGACACAGCAAGACAATTCAATTGAATACAGACTCTCTTCTGTGCTGGGAGAGATGCTCGAAATATCATACTAAAACCTGCTAACTATCTGCAGTCATTGTGAGGTTTAATGAGCCTGGGTAGATGAATTAGCCATCCGTATGCGTCTATACCTGACTTACCAGTGATGGCTGACTTCTCTTTAGGCTGAGCTTTAACCGATCTTCACAAGTAGTTCCAATGTAGTTTCCACCAATCTCAGCTGATTGGTAACAAAGCAGAAACAATGCTGGAAATTCTTTAAACTCCTCAGAGCAGATTCCTCCTCACATATAAATGCTGGAGAATGTTTAACCTTAAAGAAGGTCAACTGGAAACTTTGGGAAGGAAAACTGCCAAGGTAGGAAGTTCATGGTAAAATGGGAAGAAAATAAAGAAGTTGTATTTTCGTTTTTAAACCTTATTATATACTGTTGGGCTGTATAACTTTTAAATAACATCTGTAATACCCTGAAAAGCTGACTAATGTACTGTGACTCTTCATAAAATGAAAGACAGTGTCTTAGCTGAGCATTTAAATTTGCAGTATTTTAATGTCTTTTCACGCTACATACTGAACATCAAGCTTACTTATCACCAGTGTTTCAGTTCTGTCTTCTCAGATGCAGACACATTTTATACACCAATCACTTTGCTACCCAGCTTTGTTTGAGAAAGCAGGAAAAGAAGTAATATTTACCATAGTAATTATCCTTTTAGTCAGGCCATTTTTATCTTGAAAACAGGATCTCAAGCACCCACTGCAATTCAGTTACTAAAGTCACAGCCAAACACCTGGCCTTACTAGACTTGCTCAGGCTAAATGCCATTTGCTAAGCCTTTATAAGAAAATGAATTATATACATAGATATATACATGAGATTGATTTATTTTAATTCACCTAACTTGTAACTAAAAATATATTCTGCTTTTCTTTTTGCATAGTGAACGCTTTGATAGGCAATATTGTGGGGTCCCAGTAACTGGGTATCATTAAGAACACGTTACCTCTGTGTTCAAATCACAAGCATTTATTTCAGTGCTTGTAATCATATCAGGTGATCTCATGCTTAGGAACTAGACCGTCAACTTATTTAAAAGCAAAATACATTGAGTTTCTTTTGTTTGAGGGTTTTTGTTATGTTCTCCTGTCAACATGGCTAGTACTTATTTAGTTCCAAAGAAGAGATTGAATAAATATTGAGGCACTACTACCCAGGAGTAACAAGATGCAGTCCAGCCAGTGGTAGCTTTTTTAAAAAGTATACTTTTAAGTAAAAACACTGAGGCATTTTTAAGAACTGTTGAACTTCTCTCTAAATAGCCAGAGGAAAGATCGGATGTATATACTTACAGGACCAGCTATTTCAAGCAAAAAGACTCAGCACTCAAAAAGCCTTACCAGCCCTGAGGGGCCCCTGCTAGCTTTGATGGTATTTGGAAATTCATCACTGCCTGAGATAGTTGATCAAACCTCATTGCAAGACACCTTTTAGATATAGGCAGGAACGACTTACTAAGCACTGTTGTGCACTAGGTTTTAAGTAGTAACCCAGTGACAGGGGCTGCAACTTGTGTGATCTGGAGAGCACTGAAGATGCCCCTGGGGCTCATCAAGGAAGGAAGGGAGTATATAGGGTGCCCAGCTCCAACTATATCACTGAGCATAGAGGGTATTCTAAATGCAGACATGACTCTTATTTGGAGTTATACACTGCCTACACCCCCTGATAGGAATCTACTCTTTTTAGTCATTCACAGAGCAAACTTGTTAAGTTCTTGCAAACTGAGGAGAATCATAACAGGCTTTTAAAGTACTCTTGTCTCCCAGACAGCCCTATTTTCCAAGTGTTCGCAGTGCAATACCCCAGCTCCTCACTCTCGTGATGCAAGATCCATGACCAAGGACCAGCAGGAAAGCTGCTGTCATTCAGTGAGAGGGAAAAAAAGAAGGTGGGAAGCCCTTGTTCCACCCAGTTCCCTAACATTGAAAGAATGAAATAGAGGAAATAGTGACCCGGAAAAAGAACTTCTGAGCCTATGCTGGTTTTGGCTCCAATAGAGTTAATTTTCTTCATAGTAGCTAATACAGGGCTATGTTTCAGATTTGAGTTGAAAACAGTGTTACCACAGGGATGTTTTAGTTATTGCTCAGCAGTGCTTACACAGTCTCAAGGCCTTTTCTGTTTCCCACACCACACCACCAGCGGGTAGGCTGGGTAGGTACAAGAAGCTGGGGAGGGGACGCAGATGAGACAGCTGACCTAACTAATTAAAGGGGTATTCCAGACCATGTGAAGTCATGGTCAGCATATAAAGCTGAGGAAAGAAGAAGGAGGTAGAGGGCATTCAAAGTGATGTCATTTGTCTTCTGAAGGAACTGTTACGTGTGATGGATCCCTGGGGATCGCGGAACACCTGCCTGCTGATGGGAAGTAGTGAATTATTTTGTTTTGCTTGCATGTGTGTCTTTTGCTTTGCCTGCTAAACTGTCTTTATCTCAACTGACAAGTTTTCTCACTTTTACCCTTCTGATTCTCTCCCTCGTCCCAGTGTTGGGCAGTGAGCTAGTGGCTGTGTGGGGTTTAGTTGCCAGGTGGAGTTAAACTACAACAGAGCCCAAGTTCACATTTCTATTGGTAATAGAGATTCTTCAGTCCATACACAAAGATCACAGTTCAGAATAGCTGAATTCTATGTACTTCAGTGTTTCATCATATTTACTGTTTCATTGTATTTTACTGTTCTAAAATGTGAAAAATACCAGAGAAGTATTAACCAAAAAATGCAGTGGAAGTGGACACAAAAAGAAGCTAGGGGGAATGAGAAGAAAGGGAAGACAGAAGTCAAAGCTACTTACAGACACTTGCACTTTACAAACCCAGCACTGGAAAGGGGGCAGGGAAAGGAGGTTTTGGTCAGAGAGATATAAATCCAGGAAAGAGCAGGAAAGGAAGTTTAACAAGGAGTGGAGAGAGAAAGCAGGCAAATCTCAACAACCCTAAAGAGAACCAAGAACAGACACGTACACTGAAGATGATTTAGGGGAGGTCAGCCCTAACAGCTGAGGACTAAGCTGACAATTTCCTACATCAAGTCACTGATGCAGCTAGAAAGGACCTTGTCATTAAATCCTACTCTCTTACCTTTAAATGCTTTTCTTTTGCAACTATGTTTGCAAACCCATTCAACAGCAGTCCAGACAAAATAATACACGTGTCAGTGCATCAGACTGAAATCCCAAGAAAGATTAAGGGTTCTCTGGCACTGTGACAGACTGTATTGGTTAAGTCACATTGTCAGTGTCACTTAAAGTAGCTACACATGACCACAGGTGTGCTCCTGCTACAGGAATGACATCCCATTCCTGACCTAGGATTCCACATATTCATCCCCCTGAGATTCCTGGTCCCTGCTGTGGAACTGGGACATGGAGTCTGAAAATCCTGAGATCTGATGTTTCCCCTGACCTTACAGAGCAGCAAGAATCACCTTTGCAGAGGAACACACTGCTGGCTGCTCCACATGCTGAGCACAAGGATGGTGAAGTCACACGAGGAGGTGCTGGTTCAGTCCTGAAAATCCCTGAATGACAGAAAGATGACCACAGTCAGATGTAACCACCATGATACATGTAATGTGCTATATATTTGGGTTCCCATCTCTCAGAAACAAACGTTATTATGTAAAAATACATTCTCTTAACCTTAGGCTCTCTTTCCTCACCATTGTAGGTCTCATCTGCCTCAAACATTGAATCCTTTGAAACTAGAGAGACTAGAGTGACTCCTCTTCAGGTCGAGAGCTGTGGGACACATGTAAAAGCAGCCAGCCACACCTCCTTCCCACAAAGCAGCTTGGGTGGTGGAGGCCTTTGATGTTCCTTGTGCAAACATAGGCTGGTGCCATTCAAAACTCCAAAATTTCCATGGAGCCATGAAGAGAAAGACCAATACCAACAGGAACTATGCGCTGGTTTGTACTGGACCAAGAGCAGAAGTGTTTAGTATAAACTTCCCTGGCCATTTATTCAAAGCACTACCATTCCTCCATTTTATGCTGTTTGCTCAATATTTGCAAATTTGTGCTTCCACATCACTGGGAAAGAAAGATTTTTGTTGCTCTTAAAACAACCAGTTTAGAGGCTTTTCACTTGTCCTACAGCTAAGCATTTCTATAAAGCAATACCTCCTGTCCTCTATTTTAAAAATCCTATACAGACATACGAGTTTATATAAAAAAATCTCCCATACAGACAGACCGTGACCTCTTCTTTGCATTCCCTTCCCTCTGATATAAAAGGCTCTACCACTGAAGCAGCTAATACCATAAACACACGTACTTCTCATTGTACATTTGAAGAATTTAGACAGATACCTCAAATGTTTCTCCCTTGTACAAAGTTCATTTTGCACATCACTTTCTGCAAGGCATGTTCCAGCTCTTACAGACCCTCTACAGCAGCTTCACATCCACTGTTCCATGTAACATTAATGAAAGTTTGTGAGGCTTGTTAGACAAACATGGTGGCATAGTCCAGCAGGCTGTGGCTATCTGCCAATGCTACCCTACTCCCCAAGCTGTGACAAGCACCTTAAAGGGTTATGGTAAATGTATATCCAACATAAAGCATTTCACTTCAAAGAAACTGTTTTTCCAGCTTCTACACTAGGCCCATCCACTTCCTAAGAACAAGAAAGAACTGGCTGGAAAGCTAGCGGTGCAGTATTTGTATTCAGTTGCAATGTAGCTTACATAGCAGACACGCACTGTGCTCTTTCACCCAGCATCTCCTTCAGAGACATCTTTAAATTTTTAATAAAAACCACGTTGAAGGTACATGCTTCTCCAGTCTTCATGTAAAACGTATTTATCATTTTGTAGTGGATGGAGATACAATATGGATGCACATCTGCTACCTCTCAAAAAAACCAAACTGACATGAAGATGCTAAATATTCTATCTGCCTGGAGAGACTACAGAAGTCATGAAAGCTGTCTGGTGCTGGTGACCCTGCAGTGACACTCTGAGACCTCTTCTCCTAAACACACAGGGACTGAACATGGTCCTGTATATTGCTTAATCTCTTAAACTGAGGAAAAATGGGGATAAAATATTGTCGATTGTCAATAACAGCGTTTTACATACACTTTACCCAGGTGTAACTGACTGCAAAAAGGGCAAGTTGATTAATATGATTCTCAGTAATTTTAATCAGTTGAAATTACACAGGCATGAACATGAATCAGCAACATATGCTGATAAGTTTTTGTTATTTCATTAGGGGCCAGATGTTTCTGCCTCTGCATAATATATATTATAAGAAAATCCTAGCATTCTTTTTTTTTTTCTCAGGCAAATAAAACTTTTAATTTTCAGGAGGTTATAGGAGAGTTCCAGTTACAAGTTTAATTTATTCTTCCAACTATGTAAAGTATCTAACTGATAAAAATTTAGAGCATCCATTTCAAGTTTCAGTGATCTCATTCTGTGACAACAAAAATGCAAATGCAGCCACTCACTGAGCCTGTAGGTTTGCTGTGATCTCTGCAAAAGATGGGACTGACATACAGGCTAGACTGCAAACAACACGGATGATAAAAGTCACCTAACTGCACACTTAAATGAATCGAAAGTGAATTGAAAACAGAAAATTTTCTAGTCTGCAGAAGCTACTGATACAAACCACTTTTTTAAACTGATTTAATGTATGCACGCGTAACACCTGCAGGTACCCAAGTATCTATTTGTGAGTCAACACATAAACTCACATTATCTCATGGAAGACCAAGTTCTAGGGTGTTCAGAGATTTCCATTCAAACAGGGAAGTTGGCTAAAAATTTGGTTTGCTCAGTTTGCAGATTAGCTCTCTTCTTTCCTTAGGAACTTGGCTTGGATAGGTATCCGATTCAAGTTCATACTTACAGACTCTTGCAAAAACCCAGTTAATACTCTGTGGCAATAAATTCCACCAAGATTTCTTTTTCTGATTGGCTGTTTCCATCAAACAGCGGTGCCAGCAACACCCTCCCCATTACAGCTTTCATACTGTTTGCCAGCAAAACTTTTCCTTTCATTCTCTACTGTCCTCAGCCTTGTCTTGCTCCTTTTTTTTTTTTTTACTCTTAGAATTTAACTAATTCTCCCACTTAAAAAAGACCCAAATAATCCGCCCTACCATTCTGTATCCAAATAGCTCCTCTTATTCTGTCTTTTTGTACTTCAAGCTGAGTGGGACACTGATTATATTTGCACAGGAACTGTCATTCTATGACTTGGCACTACAGTTTTCACAAACACTTATGTTTTTGCTGGAGCTAAGACCAAAGCTTGGTGCTGTCTCCCTTGGGTCCTGACTAATAAAACACTCAAACATGCACAAAGCCATTTAGAGCAGAGTAGCACTCTGAACAATTTAAGTACCTTAGACCTGACTATCCATGGCTAATTACCAGGATGGGATTTAAAGTGTGCAGATGTAAACTGAGTGTACAATAACCCATCTGGATTTCACTGTTCACTGGTTTGGATAAATGCCACATTAAAAATCAAATAAATCCCTAAGCACCATAAATCAAAAGTGCTATGATTAATGTGACAGATTAAAGGACTGTAGTACTCTTACCAGTATTTTTATAAGATATATCTAGACAAATCAAATTTCAGGTTGTATATACTTGTATATTTTTAAGACTTCACGGTTTCTTTTTGAAAACATTTTCTTCCGTTATTCTACCCAACCTTATGTTACTATGGAGCAGGGTGGGTGGGAATTAATCCTTTCATGCAAAACGGTTTCACTTGGACGACTATAGATACAGTAACTAACGACCACCAGCAGTGCCATAAGCTGAAAGTATATAACCAGTATCCTGTGACGAGACAGAGTGCTTACTTTAGCTCAGTCTTACCGGATATGGAAAACAAAGACAACTTCTAAAATATGGTGCGAAGAGAACGGATTGTACTTTCAGTAGTTTGAGATGTGACTACTGACATGTAAGTACTCTATGTCAGAAAACTCCACCGCTCCACTGCCAAAAAAAATAAACGAAGCCCTGGTTGGAGACAACTGCAGAGTTTGAAGCATCGAGCATGGTCTGAGTGAAGTGTGGGGTGGACAGTAACCTTGCAACAGGCGATAAGGCATGCTTTTCCTAATTCTCTACTACAGGCTTCAATCAAATCTGATATTAAACTTGATTTGGAAAATGAATCTGACTGATAAAGATATTTTTATAAGATCTTGTCATCATGATTTCAAAAGGCACTTAATGTATCGCTTATATATATGAACTAAATTATATGTTTTGCACAGCACATTTACCACTAAAACAAGCTGTTTAGGCCAATCATCCTCAAGACAGAATGGTACATTTTCAGGAACTGATGATGAAGCTACTAAAAACCAAGCAAATATGGTTTAACACAGAAGTTATCCAGCAGAAAACCAAAGAAATTCTAAAATTATGGCTGTTCATTCAAAATTATTTTGTCTCCTAAGGCATATGTACTCTTTAATTATCCAATCACACACAGTGTTCCCCACTAGCTATCTTAATTCTGGCTTTTCCGTGTTTGAGCTGTCAACACCGATAACAATCTTTTCATAAGTTTGTGATGTAAACACAGAAAACTCAGGAATAGCTTGCACAATACAAAATAATGCAGGTTAAATAAATAACCCAAACCGTAGTATGCTTTCAGATTCTAAACGACAATATACTGGCTGCTTGTGTTTAAAATCCCATGGGTGGGTCACTTGAAAAGGTTTATAAAGCTGGCTTGTGCCTCTTCACTGCCATCCTTAATCACATTACTCCAGCTGTAGTATTGCTGAGTATTGCTGAGTACATTGCCTGTGTGTAAATAACTGAATAAACACAGGAAAGGGCCTTCTTGATTCTCCTCTCTTTCCATTAAATAAATCATTTTATACCATTAATCATTTAATTTGGTCACCCAAAACGGGGTCTGAAGCTTTTTCTAAGCTTTGATGCCGGAAAAGATACCATCTAAATACATGGTTGTACTCACAAATATCATCCTGACAGCTCTAAAATGTCAACATGGTTTCAGCTTCAAAGGACAGCAATAATGTTTAGGTTACTTTCTATTAAATCTACAATCTAAAAATGCAAACTTTCATATAATTGGTCAAAATCACTTAATACATAATCTAATAAAACCAAATACATTAATAGCTCCCATACATATGCATATGTCAAATGCCTGATCCTAAAAAATGTTTAAGGATCATCATCAGCAGCTAGTATCTTCCTCAAATTAATCATGTTATTCACTTTCCTTAATTTTCACCTTTTTCAGATTCAGCCCCATCATGTCACTGTAGCTTACTGCAGCTCTGTTGAAAACTGTGGAGGCACATTTCATTTTCCCACCATTTTCACAATTATTTGCTCTATCTCCATATCCTAGGGTTCAAAGATACCTCAAGGGATTTTAAGTCAGAAGAAATATGGTTGTAGTTTTGACTTCTTCACCTTTTTCAATGTCATCACACAGGAAAATAAACATGTTGAAATTAATCAAATGCAGTGATCTTTTGACAGTAGTGCTCTGGCTTCTTCTTTCACTGCTTCATCAATCACAAATAAATCATGATAGCTGGTGAGGCACCCGAGGATTGACATGGCAGTGTGTCAATATCTGTAACTGAGGTATTGTTGTTGCCTGGTAAATTATTAGCAGAGGGGATTGTTGACTGGGCAGCAATTCCCCAGAAGTTTGCATCCATTAGAGCCCATTACTTTCAAAGTCCATTGGCCTCGGAAAACTCTAACAACAGTTTAACCTTAGCAAGTGTACAACATTCAGACTGGGCTGTTTATATCCATGTCCAGGTCCAGACCATATTCATCAATAGGCACAGAGATTCTAGCTCTCAGCTTGCAGCTGGGGAACTCTCACTGAGTAGACAACTCACTAATGCAGTTCCCCAGGCAACCTAAGGCCCTAGGACAGGTCATATTTTTTAATCAATGACTTGGAAAAAAACCGATGTCATTACAGATAACATTTCCAATGTTCACAAAGACTGATGAAAGGCCAAATAAGAGACCAGGTCCTTAACCCCTTATAATTTTAGTGCCTGGAAGCTAGGCAGAGACCGCATTTAATAAAACTAAATGTAAAGTCACACAGTGACATCCAAGTGATGACTGATGATTGATCTCCACTGTGCCCATTAGCACTCCAAAGTGATTACTTTCTGTCATGTTTGGGTTGCAAACAGCCATATTGAGCCATGTGCATTCATATAGTTATGGAAAGTATGGCTGGCAGAAGACAGGTTTTCTAAGTCCTATAGATTCAGCGAGAGAAAAGAACGTGCAGAACTGGAATACAAAGCTACTAAGCTAGAAAGACCTCAAACAGTGGTTTATTTGGGGGCAGTAATTAACAGGTCACACTAAGATCATGCTAGGAGACATCAGTGCCTGGCTAATCAATTAGGATGTGGAATGATTGGTTATTCAAAGCAGAATGATTGTGTGTAGTTTTCCTGTAGTTTTAGTTTCCTTAACCTGTTGCTGATGTTGGGACTGCACAAAATGAGAGTGCCCTATCATGTGGTCAGGTCACACTGTTCACCACACACAAAGTAGCAGAAAACAATATGGTCCTACAATAAGCAGATAGTATGGCTGTCGTGTTTCCAATAAGTGTAACTGATTCATTTATCAAGGATTTCACAAACAAATAATTGAATTGCTCTCACCTTAGCATGGCTGAAGCTAATGTTTCCATGGTATCTGCTGAAAACTCACTGAATACTCAGACATTCCATTTCTTGGACTGTGGTGAAATATACCTAACAACATGAAACATGTCTCCAGCATTTCTATCTAGGTTTATGAGGTGATTGAAGAGTTTGCAATGCAAGGAAACACATTTACAAAGGATCTGTGCAAGAAGAAAAACCTCCTGGTGACTTTGATCAATTGATCAATTGAGCCTTTGCCTGCACTGTAGTAATAGGGAGTATTTCTGCCCCTCCTGGGAAGCATGCAATAGTATATCTAAACCCAAAGAAACGTAAGTGTGCAATATAGACAGAAATAGAATTTGGGTACCAATAATTGAGTGAGAGTTCCAAGAGCCAATGAGAAGCTTTAAACATTGAAAAACTTGGCCTATTTCAATAGATTATAATGTGTCGGTCTATTTTAACCAAACACAGAGAAGGCTCGTGGGTAACTTTATTATACTGTATAAGTATTGGCATGCACCGGTGCAATAGGATAATGGAGCTTGTCAGTCCATCAGACTTACGTATGATAAGGTCAAATTGCTGAAATCTAAAGTGAGACAGTTCAAACTGGTAATAAAATATTATTACTATTTTAAATGAGGAATTATGAATTTAGGAATGATTGCAAAGATTGTGTTATGATACAACATATCACTGACAACTTTCAGCTGAAGCTCACGTATTTTTCTGGGAGAAGCACTGTAATTTAACAAGAATTCGTTTATTTAGTCATATGGCCTGTACTGTAGAACTCAAGGTAAATAACCACAGATGGATCCATTCTATCTTGCCTGTTATACAGGCCTAAGCCTGTATAACATAAACATTTCTTTAATCTCAATAAACAGGAAAAAGAGTAATTTTTCGTCTGTATGGAAAACACAAATTCCAAATCTTATAACACATCAGTAAAAAGTAATCCTATTTCTGCTGCTGAATCTTAATAATGCTTGTTGAAGAATATGTTCTGCAGATGCTTTAATTTTTGTTTGTAATTTTTTTTTTCCTGAATGAAAATGTTTCAGTTCCTGCAGAGGCACTTGGCTTAGCTAAGAAAACTGTCATTTCTCCTTATGAGAAAACACAAATCCATCGTGGACAACTCTGCTTTGTATACATTCCATCAGGTTTTGTTTCTCTGCTCCACTACCTTGATTTTAATGAAACCTGTCCTTGTGCTTCTGGTCGCTTTGAATTAGCTATTCTTCACCCAGTCAGATTGATTGACTTTTTTATCTCATGACTGCCCAAGTATGGAACAAACTTCTTCCACAGCCATCTATACCACTTACAAATTGTTTTCTCTTTTATTTCCATTTATTCTTGTAAACACTAAAGCACAGGAGACTGAATCCTTCAAACTTTGCCCTCATTTTACTTAAGAAAACTCTGCTGAATTCCATGGTTGTTCCCTGATAGTTAAGACCTTGTTTCTTCATTTTGCTGCTTATACAAAGCAGACTACTCTTTTCATTAAGTTTATAAAACATATGGGGGAATTGTTCTACTTTGGATTTTTTTCACTGTATGTTGTTCTTGGGGGGGAAATACTCCCCAAACACTAAATCACAAAAAGTGCACTACTCAATTTTGCTTAGTATAAGAAAATCCAAAATATATTTTGTAGATTGTGTTTTAGAAATCAGTTAAAATATTATGGCCATGTGCTGTATTTAAATATTTTGCAACAAATGACAGGGCTTTGATTTTTAGTAATTTTACAATGGAGTTTTGTAATGTTATTAAGTACTACCTCCAGGTTTTCTATTTCACATTATGAATGGATAAACTACCATCCTTAAAGGTTAGTCAACATTTAAGAACGAGGACCAGGATGTTTATTGTAAATTCACCTCTTCCAATTAGAGTTAGTAGACTTTTCTAGTTCTTGTCTCTTCAGCTACTTCTGTAACTGAATTCAGAATGGTAGCATTTTTCCCATCCCTTCATTAGGATGTATTTTACATCCAGTAACTCCCTGGAAGCAGACTATAGACTGGAGGGAGCCTCAGGATGTCATTAAGTCTATTATTACCTTGCTCCAGAAAGAACAATTATGCCAGTGTCATTTCTCACAGATATTTCACTAGCTGGTTCTTAAGGACTTTAAAACATGGAGATTCCACTAATTCTCTACGCAATTTATTGCAGTGGTTCACTTTCCTACCAATTAAGCTGCAGTTTATATCTATTATTTCTAGGAGTAGAACATAAAGAATGTATTATTCTCTCTCTTTGCAGCCACTTCTTACGTATTTGAAGATTGCTCTGTTCTTGCAGTCCTCTCCTTTCCAGGTCAAATAACCCAATTTGTTCAATGATTTTTCATAGGTCACATTTTTATATGCCCAAACATTCTCATTTTTCTCTACTGGATTTTCTTCAACTGGTCCACATATAATTGGAAACTTCCTCTGAGTGAAGCCTTTAAATGCTGAATCAATAGGAAGAACTCCTTCATGTCTTGCAGGCTACACTCGGGGTTATAAATTCCATTTGATCCCAAAGAGCTCTGGTCTTTTTCTCATCAGTATGACATTGTTGACATGTACGACATCAGTATGAATCATGTTGAGCAAGTCCACTATATGGCCAGCTTTAACCCCCATGTCTTTTCCTGCAGAACTGCTCTTTAAATTACTTTTATCCGTACTGTACACAAAATAGACAACTCTTGCCTAATGTATATGTCCCCACTGAACAGTATCTGATTATTTTCAGATATTATCTGCATTTTGTCAAGACCACGTTAAATTGTTAAGCCATTCTCAGTGTATTTATCCCCAGCTTGGCACCACCTGCAAATTCAATAACCATACACTCTGCTCCATCGTCCCAGTTATTAATGAAACTACTTAACAACATACGGATTAAAAGCAGATGCTACTCTATGAATCCTTCTATTTTGACAGTGACTTATTGATAAATACTCTTTCAGTATCTTTTTCAAACCAGTTCTTGAACTAGATTCATGTAAGTCATGATGTTTCTTTAGCTGGCATTTAATTCCATCATTGGAGAATACCAAAAGCCTTTCTAAAATCAAGGCACAATATGTGTGCACGACCTTGGTCCACAAAGACTTCTATCCTGCCACTGAAAGAAATTCAACTAATAGCTTACTGAAAATATCATATGTAATTGATGCAAAACAAAATGCCAAGCCTGACTGGGTGAAATCCTTGCAGTGGATTGTGATTTCCAAACTGTGATTTTCTTCCCAGAGTGGAGTTGTCCGCCCTCAAAATTTGTTTTTATTTCCTTTAGAAGGCACAGTGTCTTGGGTATCTGAAGCACTGGGCACGCCCCTGTGAGTAGCACAGATGTTTAATCTGCAAAGGTTTTAACTTAAATGTTCAATGAAAGATGTTAAAGATTAAGTGAAAAAATATTGCAAATTGGAAAAGAAAAGAAAAATAGATAGCAAACAATATATAGCAGAAGGTTTAAAATGTCAAAAACTGATAAGGGAAGCAAAAGATTACAGAAGACTCGGTGGATGGCAGGAGTGAGTCCAATAAAAAATTGTCTTTAAAGTCTATTTGGAGCAAGGGAAATTCTAACAACGGTATAGACTCATTGCTCAACAGAGGTGGTAGATTTATTCACTACAGCGCAGAAGTAGAAGTGCTTATGAAACACTTTCATGCTGTATTTGAAATTAAGTGAGATCACAGAAGAATGATTCTGGCTTGATGAAGTACTTTCTAGGCTATTCATGACAAAGGACATTAAACAGCTACTGCATTTAATAATTTTTAAATGAACAGGCTGAGAAAACTTGCATCTAATTCCTAAAAGCACCATTTAAGGAACTCTCTGG
This sequence comes from Buceros rhinoceros silvestris, assembly GCF_000710305.1. Lineage (NCBI taxonomy): Eukaryota > Metazoa > Chordata > Aves > Bucerotiformes > Bucerotidae > Buceros > Buceros rhinoceros. The sequence goes on along the minus strand of NW_010427341.1, from coordinate 15,125 downwards.
CTCACTTATGTTAACATTTATTAAATTCTGGGCTACCTAGGAAATTCCAGATGATTGAAAGAATGATAATGTCATGCCAAGAGTCCAAGGGGGCAAGTGGGATGAGCAGGATAAATGCAGATAAAGTAGATCTATTACAGAGGCAACATATGGTTTTAATAGGTAAAATTAAAATGCAACAGATTTATCAAAATTACTTTTAAAAAATATAGAAAAATCTGAAATTTTGCCCAGTTAAAACAGATGGCAGGCACTGCAGTCACCAGCTTCAAGTTTTGAAGGAGACTTGAAATGAAGTAAAACAAAAAGTAATAGAGTTGTCTGACATATTCTCTAGTAAATAATTACTCATACCAAACAACTTGACACTGCTCCATCAGTTATATGAGGTGCAGACTAGGATTAGTCAGGATGTAACTGACAGCAGTTACAATACTTTAGCAAATCAGAGAAAATGCATATACTCCTGTGGATCTGTGTTTGATTATATACTGTATTCTCGTGTTTATGCTTTTGTAAACAGTATCATTCAGCAGCTGTCTTCAAGATGATGTGCACCACATAAGCATTTATTTTGTATTATCATCAGACTCGTGCTCATTCCTGTACTAAGGCATGCAAATTAAAGATTTCTCAAAATCTTTAATTAAAAGCATTATCTGAAAAGCACGACTATTCGATGCCCAGCTGGTCTGCATGACAAGAGCTGATGATGGACTAGGAAGAAGGCCATTAATCTCTGAAAGTCCCATTGAAAATGCTTCAACCTAGTAATAGAGACATGAAAACTAACCGCTCCTGAAACTCTGGTAATCAACTTTGATATTCAAAGACACTAAGCTTGCTAACCTTAGAGTTCACCTGGAAACGGGACAGGAATAGACATCAGTAGACATCAGTAGTTAAAGAAAAGTCCAACCCAAATTAATTTCAGAAACAAAAGCAAACAACTCAACACCTCAAAGCCAATTACTGACCATTCACCCAAAAGGACTTGGATGAGAGGTTTTGTGTGTTTAGTGTGAGGCAGGTATCTTCACTTGTCCGCAATTTTTTAAGTATTTTTATTTAGTTTGTAATCCATACCTCATGTCTCTTGAAGCTAGCTATTACATCCCTCAAAGACAATGTCACAAGCATGTAGCTTCTTAACATTTTTACAAAATGCGTCTTTGGGAGACTGGGAAATAATACTGAGACTGCAATTCATCTGACCCCAGAGGCCTTTCTAAGGAATGATTCATTTAGTCCTAAAGTAGGCATCTGAGCTAGATCAGATGAATCAACCCTTAACCCCCCCATTTCTCTATAAATAGAGGTAGGTGGCCCACTAGATGTCATTGCATTCATGGTGAGTATCTAAAGGTAGGAGCAAAAAAGTCCAAAACTTATGCTATCACAGTGTAGAAATCACCATTTTCCTGTCACTAACAACCTCACACATAAGAGAAACACATTAGTTTTCTATTCTGTTTGCAAGGTCTGTTCTCACAGCATCAGTCTATTATTTTAAAAGTCTGAAGTTTGCATCAGTATACCGGTATCCATACAGCTTTCCCACATCCCAAAGCTTTACGCACTTGTTTACTTACCTCAGCAAGAATCTCTAGGCACCTCTGTAAATAGGTCTATTAGTTGCAAAGGTTGTAGTTTTAAGCCAAGGTGGATCAACATTTATGCATTTTGCAGCTTTCTGTACAAGATCAACTCTAATTTCTCTGCACTGACTTCCAAAACATTTTTGGCTCCATTCCATATTCCTATTTTAATTCTCATTGTCCTCACAGTCATAAATGAAGGACATAATGCTTAGTTTCACTTGTAAATGTCAAGAGGTGTCACATTATCATCTATGTTACCAGTAGCACTAATAGCATTGCAGACAAGACTGTTCTATCTTCATCAAAGGCTATGCATCAGTTGAGACACACTGCTGATGATAACCTGAGTCAGCTATCAGTGAAAAGAAATCTTTATTATGTAGGTCACTACCAGGGTTCATTTCAGCAAACACCTGCAAATCTTATCAGGAAAAATTTTTTTTTCTTGCCAGAAAACTTAAAAGTGGAGTGCAGAGAAGACATGTGAATGTACCCATGCCTTATATCCAAGAAGCTCTTGAAACCTTGCAGAATGTTTGTATAACACCTCTCCTTCCACAATTTTGGGTTATTTCGCATTGATTTTTTCAGACTGTTTCCAGGCCATGCTTCCACTCTACCTATTGAGAGGCCATAAGAAAAAGACAGCAGATCAAAATCTGCTGGACGCATCATTAAAGCAGTATAAACATACTGATATCTACGCCAGCAACAAAAGACACTACATAAAAAGACCTGGGGCTGAACTCTTAGCATAGATACACTGGAAAAAAATTCCTGCATATTTGCAGAGTAAAAATCTCTTTATTCATCCTCAGTTAACATCTGTCCTAGACAGCTCTGCACAGGAAAATTGCATATTGGAGGAAAGAG
>NW_010427341.1:0-12543 GCF_000710305.1 Buceros rhinoceros silvestris | reverse complement strand
GAAAGAGTGCTCTGAAAACTACAGCTTTTCCTCATTGTCTGCGCAGTTTTAATTTAACCTGCAATTTTTGAATTAAAGAAAATTTGCCCTGATTTTTCTACTAATCTGCAACTAATCAGCATTTTCTTTTTCCTTCACCTTAGTTAGCAGAGTGGGAAGTTTACAAAAAAGACCTTCAAAGTATTCCTCAACACTGAAATCTAATTAGCTCACTATACAACTCATACTCACAACTAGTATGTTTAAATAATGCATCCCACTTCTGTTTGTCTGCTGTGGCTGCTGCCTTGGAATTTTTTCTACCTATTCTTTGTATTCAAAGGATGATGTATTTAGGGCACCTACAAATTTATATGTACTGAAATTACACACTTTATTATACATTAGTATCTACTGAAATTATTTTTGTGTAGTAAGTGAATCCCCTTCCACTGGAATCCCCTTTCTCTGTTTTTTCATAAGCAGATAAATAAAAGAAATATCTCGAGGTACCATGCACCATCTGGGTAAATGTCAGCTATATCCCTACCTAGAGGGTTTGGGGTTTATTTCTCGAGAGGACGGGTGTTGGTTTTGCTTTTCTTGCCTACAGTTTGCACAGCTGAATAATTTAAAAAGTACTCAGTGCTGAAAGACATAATGAAGATGGAGTATATTGTTTTTGGCTACAATCCCCAGTGCTGTAGGTGGCATTTTCTGCTAATACAGCTGACAGTAGTATGGCTTACAAAACCAGAGATTTGAATCATCATAATTAAGCTGTGTCAAATGAGATTTTTCTTTGCAAAAAATGCATAGTTAAATAACACTAAGCACATATGCCACCAGTATATATTTAATCTACATATCAGTTACATCCCTGAAAGAATGATTTGGTCTTTCAGTGAGCTCACTAAAATTCCGGGGTCCTAAACAGCAGACTAAACTAGCAACTAGAGAAATGTTCTATGAGGCATGTTCTTTACAAACATTTATTGCCTTTGAAATTCACAATTTCCCCCCATAATTAACGAGCTGGTAGAAGGTATCAGACCTGAAATTCTCTTCCCATCAGTACAATAAGAGTTACGTTTAGCAGGGCTGACATTGACGAGATTCCATTGCAATAGATATAGTGTAAGCATATAATATGGGTCTTTGTTGAAATCAAAGCATTCACAGCATAAATAAGAGGAATAGAAGTCTGGAAAGGTCAAAGTGAAGAAGCAATTTGCCCAAGGCCATAGATCAATTAAGCGTTAAAGCTCCAAACTGACTCAAGATCTCTGGCCTAGCTAAGTGATGTGCCTTCTGTTCATGTGACAACACAGAGGAAGGTGGCTCTTTTGAAAAAAATCATGATTTTGCACCAGCTGCTAATCCCTGAATTTGTCTAATGGAGGACTGCTCTTGCCTGTGCTCCCAATTTTGTGTGCAACTTAACTCTGATTTTTCTCTCCAAAATCCAATCTCTGTCAGAGAGCTGCATGCACACAGCTGAACACTGTTGTTCCTCAGCCTGTGTCTTCCTGAACTGTATGTGGTATTTTATTAACAGTGACAGTATTCTGTAATTGAATATTCAGATAAATCCTGTGTCAGGTCAAAATGGTTTATCTACAATCAATCTCAAATTGATTTGCCTGTACAGCCAAAGTATTTGCATATCTCCTCAAACACTGAGATGAGAACACACTGAGAAGCATGTTGAAGCATCCCTGAAGAGCCAGTAGTTAGAGAAGGGTCAAGGTGAGGGTCAATACAATACCTGCTAGAGCAGCAGAGAAGTCATCATTTTGGATTTATTCTTAGATGAGGGACAACCTCATTTGCCCCTGTATATTGAGGGAGGAGAGAAAAAGGGAAGAAAGGAAGCATAGGTAGAAATGATAAAAGGGGCAAGAAAAGAAAGACTTATGGAAAAAAGGAACACACAGAAGGAAATGTGTAAGAAAAATGGGAAAGAAATGTCTCCAAAAGCAATGTATTCTGAGGCAATGTTAAGAACCAGTATCTCAGTTTTTCTTCGCAATCTCAGAGTTCTTTTCCTGCCTTCATCTCCCAAAGGTAAGGCTCATGCTGGGGCTGGAAGTCACCTCAGGAAACCATCCAAATCTCCTCTCCACCTGAACAAACATCAGCTACATTCGTGCCCATATCATTCCTGGCAGATGATGGTCTAACCTGCTCTTGAAGATGTCCCCAGATAAAGATTGCACATCATTCCCAGGCAGCCTGCTTCAAACCATTAAAAACATCTTCCAGACACTAACTTGGTGGTTTTAAACACTTTCCTTGCAAAAATACCTTCAGATATTTCCAATTGCAGGTGCGGGATCTAGTCAAATGAAACCACACACCACAGTTTGCTGTTCATAATTGTCACAAATGATTTTAAGGCAATCTGCATAGCAACTTTTGACATATGTGAAGACTAAAATGAATTACTTTGACCTATGTCCTTTTCAGTAACATTTTCTAGACTTTCCAATATTTTAATTACTTTGAATCCTTTGTACTATCACTTCAAACATTTTATTGGTCTGAGGCAATACTCCAGTGGGATACAGCAGTCCAGCTGAGGCATTGCTGGCCCCAAGGAAAGACGGAGTATAACTTTGCACATCCCCACAGGCTTACATTATTCACTGAAGGACAGCTGTTGGCAGAGAGGGAAAGGCAAGACACGATATTGTTGATTTGCACTCAGTTTGTGAGCCATAAAACCTACAAATAAGAATCTGCTGCTTAAGTAATTGTGCCTTTTTTATTTGTGCAGCTGAATATTCTTGCCTAAATGCAGTTCCTTGCATCTATCCCCGGTGAATACCATCCTATTTATTTCAAACCATACCTTTAATTTGTCAAGATCACTTTAAATTTTAATCCTGTCCTCCAACATGCTCACAGTCCCTTGCAGATTAGTGTCATTAGCAAATCTAATAAGCATGCTCTCATTTCTTTCATTTTTGGAGATCTCCTGAGATTACAGCACTTTTATGACCTTACTAGATTGTAGGAATATAATATAAACTTTTCTCAGAATCACAGAATCATTTTGGTTGGAAAAGATCTTTAAGATCAAGTCCAACTGTTCGCTCTGCACTACCAGGTCATCACTAAAACATGTCATGAATCACCACATCTACATGTCTTTTAAATACCTCCAGCAATGGTGATTCTACCACCTCCCTGGGCAACCTGTTCCAATGCTTGGCAAACCTTTCAGGGAAGAAGTTTTTCCTAATATCCAACCCAATCCACCCCTGGTGCAACTTGAGGCCACTTCCTCTTGTCCTATCACTTGTTACTTGGGAGAAGACTAACCTTCATCTCGCTACAACCTCCTTTCCTTTCACGTAGTTCAAGAGAGCAATAAGGTCTCCCCTCAGCCTCCTTTTTTCATGTCTGAACACTCCAGATTCCCTCAGCCACTCCTCATAAGACTCTAGACCCTTCACCAGCTTCATCGCCCATCTTTGGACATACTCCAGCACCTCAATGTCCTTCGTGAAGTGGGGAATACAAAACTGGACACAGTACTCAAGGTGTGGCCTCACCAGTGCTGAGTACAGGGAGACAATCTCTTCCCTACTCCTACTAACTATTTCTAACACAAGCCAGGATGCTGTTGGCCTTCTTGGCCACATGGGCACACTGCTGGCTCATCTTCAGTCGCTGACCAACACTCCCAAGTCTTTTTCCACTATGCCACTCTTCCCCAAGCCTGTAGCATTGCAGGGAGTTGTTGTGGCCCAAGAGCAGGAGCTGGCACTGGTCCTTGCTGAACCTCATACCACTGGTCTTGATCCATCAATCCAGTCTGTCCAGATCCCTCTGTAGAGCCTCCTGACCGTCAAGCAGATTGACACACCTGTCTAACTCGGTGCTATCTCATAAGTGTTGGGTGTTTAGCACCACAGCTTTATGGATTAGCCCTTTGTTTCCTTTGCTGGCTGGCTGTCCATGCATCCTTGCTCTTTGGAGATCTCCTGGAATCCTGTTTGGAAAAAATACCAGCTGCTTCTGGCCTGAACAAAGTGAGTCAGTGGCCTTGCCTGGCTAAAAACTCTCTCTGCGCATTGAATCTGATTTGAAATGAAATGGCTGTTGGAGGTGGCTTGCTATTTCCTTCTTCTTGCAGGGCCCTACGTTCAGATTCCAGGGGTCTTCAAAGAGCTTTGAAGGGAAGAGTTTATTGTGAGCTGCTGGAATAACTGCTGGCAGGAAGGTCTGAAGGCACTGCTAAAAGGTGTGAGGGGTGTTGAAGGGTGAGAGGTGTTGGAGGGGGAGGGGAGGGCTGAGAGGTGGGGCGAGGGATGGGTAGGGGGAGAGGAGTGTAGAGTGTATTAGGATAGAGTAGAGTAGAGCAGCGTAGGTTAGGATAGGGTAGGTTAGGGAGGAGTAGTGTAGGGTAGATTACACCTAGGGTCAGGTAGGTTATGCACAGGGTAGGGTAGGTTAAGGGTAGGGTAGGGTAAGTTAAGGGTAGGGTAGGGTAGGGTAGGGTAGGGTAAGGTAAGTTAAGGGTAGGGTAGGGTAGGTTTGGGTAGAGTAGAGTAGAGTAGCATAGGGTAGCTTAGGATGGGGTAGAGTAGGGTAGAGTTTTGGGTTTTGGATAGGTGAGGGGGAAGGGGGGAGGAAAAGAAGAAGAAAAGAAAAATTAAAAGAGTACAAAATTGAGGAAAAGAGAAGAAAATTGAAGAAAAGAGAAGAAAATTGAAGAAAAGAAAATTGAAGAGAAGAAAATTGAAGAAAAGAGAAGAAAGAAAGAGGAAAAGAAAGGAGAAGGAAATTGAGGAAAAGAAAAGAAAGAAGAGAGCAAAGAGATGAGAGAAGAAAACAGAAAAGAAAAGAAGAAAAGAGAAGAAAGAGAAAAGAAGAAAAAAAAAGAAAAAGAAAAAAGAAAAAGAGAACATTGGTGAAGATCTTTGTGAACAGACTTCAGAGACCTGTTACAGGAAGGTCATCCGCGGATTCTTCAATCTAATGAACTATTCAGACTAATGAACTAAATTTTTTCCTCCGTGTTTCTTTCGGTTTCCTGTAATTTGGTTTGAATTCATAATTAAAATTACCTGTGTAAAAATTCCAAATCTAACTTCAGCGTCTCTGTCCTGAAACCTGTGGGCCATGGATATACAAAAAAAGTGTGTGGTGGAAGTTCCTATCAATAGAACTGCTTAGGTTGGAAAAGATCGTCTTAAGATCATCCAGTCCAACCATTAATGCAGTACTGCCAAGTCCACCACTAAACTGCATCACAAACTGCCACATCTACCTGCCTCTGATACACCTCCAGGGATGGGGACTCAACTGCTTCCCTGGGCAGCCTGTTGCAATGCTTGACAACCCTTTCAGGGTTCCTAATATCCAGCCTAAACCTTCCCTTATGCAACTTGAGGCCATTTCCTCTCATCCCATCGCTCCTTAGTTGGGAGAAGAGACCTCGAACAATAGCAGGAACTCCTTATTGTACACACCTAACTGAAGATGACACCAGGAACTCAATACTGAGTTCCATCTAACCAAGGAATTGACCCCATAAGAGCTTCCCACTTTCCTGTTCCCTTCCCACACATTTCTGCAGCTGACTCAAGCAGTACCAGAAAGAAACAAGAGCAAAAGGCCAAGCTGCATTGTCGGTGGTGTTTGCGACTGGAGACAGAGAAGCTTCTGTTCACTGTCTGTAAAGTACAGCACATTTTCGGGAGTGAACATTGGGCTGATGCCAAACAGAAAGAACTCCAGTCCACTCCTGGCCCCACCTTGGACCACAGGCAGTCCCCTTCTGTTGCTGGAAGGGAGGCGAGCACGGACGGTCCCATGTTACATGCTCCAAGTGGCTACACTGCTAGCTGTGAAGAAAGTGGTTGCAAGTCTCCCTTCTAAAATTGCTGCAGTGGGCTACAGAGGGTTTCTAACCTCTCCTAACTGCAGCTGGAGTTCATGGGGGCTGTAGACTCTTCTCAAAGCTGTTTCAGTGTGCATCTTTTCTTGGAGGCTAGGACAGTTTTGCAGTCAAATCCCATCTGCCCACCTTCAAGGCAGGGAACGAGCCCCAGCTTTTCCAATTTCCAGGTATAGCTAATGTATGCATTACAGCTGAAAGAATAATACCTGGCACCCGGCTGTTAGCTGAGATGCTGGTCTCAAACTCTCTGGTGAGCTGCCTGGTTTAAAAGGCAGCCATCACACCCCTTTAGCACATTTTTCTCTCAGCGGTCTGTCTGCTGATGCAGGGGTGATGGCGTGGTCATTCTGCGTGGATTGCAATGCCTGGCCCAGGTAATCAATGTGAATGAGTGATGCCAGCGCTTGCTCGCCCCTGTGGCAGCAGCTTCTGCTTGCTTTGCCTTACCCTTCCAAACTTAATGTCCTGTGCTGCTAAGGTCTTAAACAGCTTTTATGGTCCCATCTGTTCCATCTCTCTCATGTCCACATTTTGTGCAGAGCTCTCCCCAGCCATCAGTTTCCTCACAGCTTTTCTCTGTGGAAAGCTTCTGAGTACAGCACATCCTTGCTCAGGAGAAGAGAATCATTAAGTAAAAACCCAACATTCCTTTCCAGATGTGAAGAGGTAGAAGTGCAGACTGGTGTGGGGGAAGAGCAGAGGTGGTGCTCCTTAGTGCCCCTAGACATGCCCCTTAGGAGGTGGGCTCTAAGGACAAGTCCTGCCCAATGCTTCCAAACCACGCTTTGTAAAGCAGATTCAGGACTAAAAGCAATTCTCTGTGTCTGTAAATAGTTTTTAGAAGGATAGAGATAGAGTCCTGGGAGGTGTTGATTAAGTGTAAAGGTCTCTGCAGCCACCAAGTCTTTGGAGTAGTGGAAGTCATCTCTCCACCCCTTCTTCCTTGATTGAACCTGTTGGTGCAACAATGCCACGCTGGCAGGTTTTGGCGGTCAAAGCCAAACACTGGATTGTCTGCGATGCTGCACGCACTCTGGTGCTTGCATGGGGGTGGGGCATTTGCCAGTATTGCTCTCAGCCCCTTGAAGAAATATGGAAGGATTGCAGTCTGTGGAGCCATGCCTCAGGACAATGACTCCATGCCTCAGGAAGGCGGGGGGATGGGGGTGGGGGTGCGGTGCCTCAATTTTCTTGTGTTTAAATTTATTTCCTGTTTGGTGACAGCAGAGAGAAAGACGTCATGGGAGTCTCCTGAGATTTTGACTGGTTCTCTCCATCTGCCATTGGAGTGTGTGTATGTGTGTACGTGTGGGTAACTCCTGCTGCTCTGGGACAGCGGGAGAGCGACCACACTTCTTGTGTGTCCATGCACTCATCTGCCTTTGGGCATACTCGTATCTGATGGAGAACCTCAGCTGAGCAGAAATGAAGGTTAGTCTAAACTACTTCAAACAGGAGCCTCCAAGACTCTAGGAAGATAGAGATCAGCAGAAGGCAGGTGTGGTGGCATGATGCCATTTATATAGCATGTGCTTTGAGACAGGAGAACAGATTTTCCTTGGGCTTTCAGATGAGGCGTAGGGGTTTGGATTGTTTCTGTACAATTTCAGCTACTTGGTGAAACTGCTGGGAAATGTAGCTGAACGTACACATGTACTGGGGACCCACATGGACACACATACACTTTCAATAGCATTAAGTTGTCCACATGTGCCTCCTAGAAGAAATGGGAGGCCTCAGTTCTCTTTGGGAACTGACTGGCTTAGTACTCTCCAGTCACCTGAGAAATGGGACAGACCTTTGAGAGCTGGGAGACTATCACCTGTTGTTACGATAGGTGAAAGCGTTTTTTACCGTCTAGAACTTTTCCAAGATTTAGGAAGAACATGAGACCTTGGGAGGCTATCAAACAAGCTGTCAAAACCGTATTTCCAGGATTCACCCAAAGACTCTTAGATGGAGCTGAGGCCACTTCTCTTCTGAATGAAACTCACCGGGCACCAGATCTTTTCATCCAGGTCATTGGTAAAGATGTTGAAGAGAACAGGCCCTAATACCGAGCCCTGGTGAACACCACTGGTGACCGGCCGCCAGCTGGATTGAACTCCATGCACCACCACTCTCTGGGCCCGGCCATACAACCAGTTTTTCATCCAGCAAGCGAGTGCCCATCACAGCGGTGAGCAGTTAGTTCCTCCAGGAGAATGCTGTGGCAAACAGTGTCAAAGGCTTTACTAAAGTCCAGGTAAACAACCACAGCCCTTCCCTTATCCACTAAGCGGTTCATATTGTCATAGAAGGAGATGAGGTTAGTCAAGCAGGACCCTGTCCAAATCCCTCTGCAGAGCCTCCCTACCTTCAGGTAGATCAACACTACCTCCCAATTTAGTGTCATCTGCAAACTTGCTGAGGGTGCACTCTATCCCCTCGTCCAGATCATTGATAAAGATATTGAATAGGACAGGCCCCAACACTGAGCCCTGGTGAACACCACTGGTGACCGGCCGCCAGCTGGATTGAACTCCATGCACCACCACTCTCTGGGCCCGGCCATACAACCAGTTTTTCATCCAGCAAGCGAGTGCCCATCACAGCGGTGAGCAGTTAGTTCCTCCAGGAGAATGCTGTGGCAAACAGTGTCAAAGGCTTTACTAAAGTCCAGGTAAACAACCACAGCCCTTCCCTTATCCACTAAGCGGTTCATATTGTCATAGAAGGAGATGAGGTTAGTCAAGCAGGACCTGCCTTTCATAAACCCATGTGGACTGGGCCTGATCACCTGGTTGTCCTGGATGTGACACATGACACACTCACTTGAGTTAACCTGCTTCATAACCTTCCCCAGCACCAAGGTCACACTGACAGGCCTGTAGTTCCCTGGGTCCTCCTTCTGGCCCTTCTGGTAGATATGCTCCACATTTGCCAATCTCCAGTCAACTGCAACCTCCCCAGTTAGACAGAATTACTGGTAAATGATGGGAAGTAGCTTGGTGATCACTTCCACCAGCTCCCTCAGTACCCTTGGGTGGATCCCATCCAGCCCTGTAGACCTTTGTGTGCATCTAAGCGGTGCAAAATCTTTTAAATTTAAGACAAACTCATGTAAATGCAGCATTCATTCTCCTTAGGCCTGGTCAAACAAAGAAATGGTTCTTAGAAGTTCTGTTGTGGTTTATAGTTAAATTTGGTACTTAATGTAAGTGATTTGAGTAATTTATTTTTTCTTACAAAACATTCATGAACAGGTACCAAATTCCCCAACTTTCACAGTCAAGGTCCAGGCACCCTGTTTATCTAGTAGTGCACTACATTTCTATTCTGGGGTACCAGTTTAGACAGGGAAGCCCTTTGCCTAGTCCTGAGATCAGAGTCACTGACCATTTCCTCCTGGATTATGGGTGCTTCATTCTGCTCCCTGCCTCTGTCTTCCAGTTCAGGACGCTGAGCACCATCTCCCAAGTAAAGATCCTTCTCTATCTTTGAGACAAGTATATCCCTGACGTATAGACTTGCTTGACATATTCAAACAAACATCCTCGAACAATGACTGGTATAATGTGCTGCAAACAGACTTGTAGAAAATTGATGAGGAGGATAAGCTAATTAGACATTTAGGAGTCCATCCCCTGCTTTCGTTTTCCAGTTAATCAACTGAACAATGTTAAGGGTCAGAATAATTCCCTTATATATACACTAAGGGGAGGAACAGGAGGCTCTTGTTAGGCTTCCGATATAGAAAATTAGCAGGTGACTTTTTGATAGAAGGAGATGGATTTCCTTTGTTGGAAATAGAGGGAAGTCATATTAGCATTAATAAATCTGTTCATGGAAAGCCTCATCATAATTAGTGAACATCATTATTCATCATCACAATTTCACCAGGAGATCCTAATCACACCTTCCCTCAATTACTCACAGAAAAAGAGTGTGATGTTGAAGTGTTGAATGCAAGAGACAGCTTTAGGGGCAGATTTGGACAATTAATTTTACTTTTCCTTAGATTTAGCATAATTACAATTTTTAAAATGCCCATTTTACCTTTTAAATCACAGCAGCATAAAAGCACAGCTTTTGAAAGAAACTGCAAAAGGACTTTTGTAGGTACAGAAACTCTGAGGGGAAAATAGTTTATCTAATCTCTGTCTTTTCCTTCCCTTCACCCACATCTCCTGAATTCCAAAATCTTTTCTGACACTGGATATATTTCTCATCGTATATTTATTATGTGAGACTAACTGCTCTCTCCTCAGTCTAGTTCAGCTATATCCAGCTGGCAAGAGGTGCAAATGAGTGCTATACAGCTCCCAGGCCGGGGACACTTCTGTACCAGCAGCATCTGAGGTGAATCAGAGTTGGCACACCAGATGTGACACTCACTCATGCCATTTTCTCTTTCTTCTATTCTTTTTCCTGGCACCATTGCACAAAGCTGCGGTTCCTCCCTGCTGCGCAAAGTCACGCACTCCCAGAATGGTTGGGGTTGGAGGGGACCTCGGGGGGTCATCTTGTTCAAAGACCTGGATTGGATTCTCACATTTCTTCCTGCTTTAGGCCAGCAAAACAGAAAAGAGAGAGAAAAGTATTCTTGGGGTGAGAGATCTGCTTGTTACATATTACTTAAAATTAGACATTTACTTAAAATGAGATCTCAAAATGAGATAATTTATTCATCCTTCCTATCTCATGTAACTTAAAATTGTCTTCTGTTCTGTGTGCCCTGTACAGTGGAGATAGCTGGGCATCAGCCAGCTGGGAGAAGGAAAGGGGGTCAGCTTCATAGGGGGTCAGCTCTGCAGGTTGTTTCTATCACCTTTTAAATCCTGCCTTTTCCCTTCAGTCACTGGGGCACACTGAATGCAGGAAGACTGAGCAAGAAGAGTGCTAAGTTCATAAATAAGTTTATATATGTTTTTACTGCCAGGAAAAGCTGACCAAATGGTAAAGGAAGTTAATGAGTACATTACAAAGTTTGGGTGCCCAACTGCATGATAGGCTAAATAGGGAGCTCAGAAAGGAGATGATACTGTACCATGTGTGTCACATCTGAAAATAAATGAGTGAAGAATTTACATTAAATCAAGAGGCCAGGGTGTCAGCAGTCTCTCTTCTCACTGTCCCATACTTCCAGGCTGCAGTAGGCTTAGTTACATGAGGTGTTTTGACCTCCAACTCTTTCATATGTGTTTTTTACCAGATGGTTAGATAATATACTTCAAATGCTCCTGTTCATGAGTTCTTTACCATTTTAACTGTTTATTTTGAACTTGTGGATCTTTTGTTCCTAGAATTCTTTTAATGCATATATTGTCTTGGATTTGTAATTTACACCATTTATTGCCAGTATTTTCAAAAATTACTTCCAGCCTTCTCAGCAATACGTACTCAGAGATTTTCTGTTAGTTAGCACAAACTAGGAAAGCAAATTGACACACTTTATTACAAAGAGTAACAAACAACTACATCATTCAGAGATCATTACATTACTGTCTTTTCAGTACAATGTGCAATTGCTTAAATCTTGTCTGATTAGCAGAACAAAAGTTTAAATGCCCTTCAAAGTTGAAACAGGAGCATAGTTTGTATGTATGGTGTTACCACCTCTTTTTATTCTATAGAAGAAAATTATGTAAACAGTATTTGGATGCAATAACATCTTGTGCTCCTGTGTTTGTTCTAATGAACTCATTATTTCCTTTGCAGTCAGTTTTAGCAGGGATCTTGTATTGGAACACATAGTCTGTGTTTTCATCTAATTTTCTGCAGGCCTTTTTTGTTTGGCTCATTTATTTTTCCTTATCTCTTGAAACCATCTACAGTAATTCAGTTCACTACAACTAGACCTTCTGACAGAGCCAGAAATAATCGGCTCCAGGCACTGCTGATTCCCAAGTCAGCTAACAAGTATCTCATGAGTCTGATCATTTTATGCTTTATAGGTTAATGGAGACTTTGGGACAGCATTTATTTCTGCTTTGTCTTGTCAAAGCATTCCTCCTTCCTTTCCCCTTTCTACTGAAACACAGTTTGAGTGATAATACTAAACCAAATCACACACAGATATAATGAAACAAAGTTCTCACTTGTTTTGTGGTTCCTGGTGCTAGTTAACGCATCTCAAAATAGTTCCCACCAAAGTACAGTAGTCATGGAATAATGCAACACGGAACAATCTGTTATTTAAAATCTTTTAAATTTAAGACAAACTCATGTAAATACAGCATTCATTCTCCTTAGGCCTGGTCAAACAAAGAAATGGTTCTTTAAAGTTCTATTGTGGTTTATAGTTAAATTTGGTACTTAATGTAAGTGATTTGAGTAATTTATTTTTTCTTACAAAACATTCATGAACAGGTACCAAATTCCCCAACTTTCACAGTCAAGGTCCAGGCACCCTGTTTATCTAGTAATCTCATTTCTATTCTGGGGTACCATTCTAGACAGGGAAGCCCTTTGCCTAGTCCTGAGATCAGAGACTGTCCTTAAGATTTTTTGTATCTGAACGTAAGATCGTGCTTTGTTCATAATACCAGGCTTGTATTTCTGTTGTACAGGAAACCTGAGTCATAAATCGACATTCACGTTTGCAATGATCTAGAATGAAGATGAAAACCATAGAATCGTAGAATAGGTGGGATTGAAAGAGAACTTTA